>NC_056745.1:887291605-887416605 GCF_019279795.1 Protopterus annectens
CACCTGTAGTGCCATCAAATGTGACCCACAAAGAACATACCATGCCTGAAACACATACCCTGTATGGACATATGCCACTGACACCAGGGAATACCTGTATCATGCTATAAATGTAGGTGCAGGGTCAACCTGCTGTCCATTAACAGTTCCCTCCACATGAGGCCAGGACTCGCACATCTGATGATAATCTGTGTACACAACATGGGCCAGACACCCCAGGTGCAGTTCCACATGTCACTGTACATGCATGTGCAATGTGTGCACATCCCAGACACCATCCATGTCATGGACTAAGTAACACATAGATGGCAAGCAATGCACAGCAATGGCCACACACAATAGTTACCCAGGTGACTGGATGGTGAATACAATACCCACCTGTGTGGGCAAATCCAGACACTACACCACTGAGCCACACTGCAGACCATTGTCATGTGGTCTGATGTCAAGGTATATTCATCACCTAAACAAATATAAACAAAGAATATAGCCTCAGGCAATAAAACTAGTAGAGCAAAAAGAAGCAAATGAGAAAAAACACCGTAGCACTGGATGTAACACAGCAGAATATTTAATTTATTGTAACTAAGCGCTTTCAAGGGTTCACTTCTTCATCAGACTTAGATAAAAATGACTTAAAACAATCACATTAAATAGTATTCCAATTAACATTAATTACTTCAATTAAAAATAATTAATTTATTTAAAGCCATACTTAACAGTCTCACACTCTTCTAATATGTGATGTAAGATCTTTTCGACAAAATGGATAGGGGTTCTGTAGCCCAGCCTCTGCCAGAGACTATAGGTCACATGGGTGGAGTACTAAGACATTTATGAACTTTTGGCAAACCATATACAATTGGTACCACTGGATGTTCAACTGAGAAGTATTCAAAGAGTGGCTCTGATATCATATTAGTCATTAGAAGATTGAAGATCAGAAATGCTATTCTATCCATAACAGCTTTAACAGTAGCTACTGATATATATTAATAGGTATCACTTTGACTTAAAAGAACATACATTTGTCTGGGATACAGCTCATTATCTAAAATAACAATACTTCCACCCTTGTCAGCAGGTCTAACTTCTATAGATGTTAATTCTCTCAGTTCTTTCAGTGCATCGTACTCTTCTTTAGACATATTGTGGTAGAGTTTATGTTCATCTTCACTATCAAAATTATATCAAAGTTTACCGCAAAGACCAAGTAATGAAAGACTTCCACAGTTAAAGACAACCGACCCGAAAAAATAGTGAAACTGTCTTTAATGGACGTAACAAGGATGAAAAACCAAACAGCAGTCAAAATTAGATCAAGCGCTTTCGCCTGGTTAATACCAGGCTTTATCAAGATGTATACTAAAAAAACACAATGCTTTATATAGTCATTTACTGGTCACATGACCTATAATTAATTAGAACTACAGATTTAATTAATTATGTTCTTAAAGATATCTTGACATGTTATTTATGTAAACCTTAAAACCTTGCGTTAAAAAAACAATATTTATAAACCAATACTTATAACACATGCAATGTTTAAAAACCTACCTATGCATAAAATTAAAAAATATATATATTCACATACTAGTGAAATGTTGTTAAAAAATTCTTATAATTTCATACTCAAGTAAAACATCTTAAAAATGAATATATTCAAATTGAAACATACTGAACACTCGCACCTAACGTGCAGTGCAAATACAAAATTAATAAAATTTGTAACAGTCAAAATCTGTTAATAAATACATGTACAAAATATGCACTGCAGTAAAATATAATATTATTCAATGTATGTGTAATAAAAACATTGTTGTTATAATCTATCCCTCCTCATTTTTAGTACACTAGTAATACTAACATTGTCATTAAGCCCTGGGGGTCTTGTGGCATTTAACTTCAATTGTCACAACAATTCTTTATATTCCAGCGATGTTTGCCAATCGCCCCCTCTTGGGTTCTGTGTTACCTGTTCTAAAACAATAAATTTCAACTGCATATTGGGACATTTCAAAGAATGCTTGTAAAAGGCATTTGTGTCTTTCTCCTTTGAGACATCATACAGATGTTCGTAAATTCTTTTCCTCAAAGATCTCTCAGTCTTACCAATGTAAAAACTGAGACATTGAGTACATGTTCCGAGGTACACTACGTCTTTGGTCCCACAGTTGTAATATCCCATTGATTTAAATCTATATTTTATTGAAGCAATGTGCAAGCTGCTGTCATTAATAATATATGAACATTGCTTGCATGCCCCACATTTATGTGTACCTAATCTAGAGCTAGATTGTGTGTGACTCATGTAAAACTGCCTCTCAAATAACCCCTTAAGGTTAACATTTCTCCTGTTCACAAATTTAGGTTTGTCAGATACTAATTTGTTTATATCTTCCTGCAATGTTAACACTGGCCAGTACCTTGACACTATCTTTTCCACTTGCAAGGAGTCTTTAGTGAAAGTTTGTATAAACACATTGTGTGAGTAAAATTGAACCTCTTGTTCTACATGTCTGTCCGTCTCTACACCTTTACCCAGTAGAGGAAAATATTTATTTCTTCTGTTGATTGTAACCTCCTGCGCTAGATTATTAACCAGATGAACTGGATAACCCCTTCCAAAAATAAATTTTTTAGAAAATACACTTCTTCTATAAATAGTTCTTCTGTGCTGCACATTCTGGATGCCCTAATGAACTGCCCCTTCACTATACCTTTTTTTCTGATGAAAGGGGTGCCCACTGTCAAAATGGAGGTAGGAGTTGGAAAAAGTGCTTTTTCTGTGAATTTTTGATTGAAAGGTACCAGTGTTTTGATTTTTAAACAAGGAAACATCCAAATAATTCAGGACATCCACACTAGCGTTGTGTTTCAATTTGAATATGTTCATTTTTAAGATGTTTTACTTGAGTATGAAATTATAAGAATTTTTTAACAACATTTCACTAATATGTGAATATATATTTTTTTTAATTTTATGCATAGGTAGGTTTTTAAACATTATATGTGTTATAAGTATTGGTTTATAAATATTGTTTTTTTAACACAAGGTTTTATGGTTCACATAAATAACATGTCAAGATATCTTTAAGAACATAATTAATTAAATCTGTAGTTCTAATTAATTATAGGTCATGTGACCAGTAAATGACTATATAAAGTATTGTGTTTTTTTAGTATACATCTTGATAAAGCCTGGTATTAACTAGGCGAAAGCGCTTGATCTAATTTTGACTGCTGTTCGGTTTTTCATCCTTGTTACGTCCATTAAAGACAGTTTCACTATCAAAACTATCCTTGATCTGTTTATCACAGATCTTCACAAAGGTATCAATAATAGCATTGCTGGGTGGAACAAACACACTGTTATTTTTAAAAATTGATTGAGTAGTATTTGCATTATTAATAAACACATGTAATGTCAATGTCCTGGCAAATAGCCTTAAATCTTTAAGAACATCAGTTATTTGTGCTTTTCTAGCTGGTACAAAGCTGAGCCCTTTGCTCAATAACAGTCTCTGAGCATCAATCAATTCATACGTTGAAATGTTAAAAATCAAACCTGTTTGGATCTTTTGCCCCCTCTGTTCCAATCCTCTGTACTTTGTGTTCTCCTTGTTTTTTAGTTTCTCATTTGACTCCTGGACCTTCCCCTGATTGGGAATGGTTTGTTTGATAAAAAATTACTCATGTCTGACATCGTTGGTGTTACTGAGTCTTTACTGCTAAAAGCAGCAACATCCGACCGTTGCACTCTGTGTTCCTTAGGTTTAACAACCTGTTCCTCATGCTTACGGTCTGTTCCTGATACCAGGCTATGCATATCGTTCCTATTATCAGTAGCAAAATCAAGCCCCAACTGAGAATCCACTACAGGTGATGCTATCACTATGTTGCCTCCTAGTTCCAGCTCACTTCTAAGTGGGAGGGGTGGGAAGTGTTCCACAGAGACAATAGGGGCGCAATCATTACTAACATTGCTGGTGTTCTCAGCAACCACACCCTCATGCCATATAGGGCGTGTATCATTCTTGCTTCTATTCCATGAGAAAACATTGCCATTCCTGAAGTCACCAAAGTCTCTCTGCAACTTTCTGACTTTGGTTACTTGCAACCTTTTCTCATAGTTCTGAATGTTCTCATATCCATCTTATCACCTAACACAGTTGGTGAATAATTATCATAAATATCATTCTGTAGCTTGTTGATTTCAGACATTAGCTCTTCCTCTTGTGGGCAAAAAATCAATAAGCAGTTGCAAATACCTTGCACTACATTCGAGGTTGATCAACTGCCATTGTCTAATTTGCTCTGAATAGGTTTGCCCATACGTGGGCATGGTTAAGACTCTCAGGCCCCTTGGTACAACACCTTTTTTGAGTAAGGCTTCTAAATGAAAGTGCTGCCATTGCAGCAGCTTAAACTTATATAGTTTATTTTCTACATCTTTATACTTGACCAAAAAGCCTTCACGATTAACAGGATCATCTGCCACACTACCAGCATCTGTAGATATATCCACTTGCAGTAGAGGGTTACTACTCAGATTCAACAAAGTGTTAAAATGTTCCATTGAATGTGTGCTCAGTTCATTTGAAGTTTTAGCATTAAGATTGGATATCTCTTCAGAAGTTCCTTCCATCATACCTTCTGCCATGTTCACTTGAGGCATAAACACCAAAACAAATATAAACAAAGAATATAGCCTCAGGCAATAAAACAACCAGAGCAAAAAGAAGCAAATGAGAAAAAACACTGTAGCACTGGATGTAACACAGCAGAATATCCAATTTATTGTAACTAAGCACTTTCAAGGGTTCACCTCTTCATCAGACTTAAATAAAAATGACTTAAAACAACCACATTAAATAGTATTCCAATTAACATTAATTACATAATACATATATATATATATATATATATATATATATATATATATATATATATATATATATATATATATATATATATGTGCGTGTGTGTGTGTGTGTGTGTGTGTGTGTGTGTGTGTGTGTGTGTGTGTGTACATATGAAGAGATGTAGACATGGCCATATATATATGTTGCACTATACAGATGTGTATACAGACATATGTATGAGTATACATGTGTATGTACATGTAGACATATATAGACCTTTTATATGTATATAACCATATTCCTCTCATGTGTAAACCTCACGGTTGTGTATACCCTTGCAGATGTATCTCATTGTATGTATCTGCTATGAGTACATTATGATAAAGCAACATATGTGATGCAACAGTCATATTATTAACAAGGACTACACAATTTAGGAAGTAAAGGTAATTGTTTAATACTACTCAATATGTGTATTGACAGCTATATTGGTAAAACAACAGCTCTCTTCACAGTTGTCATGGCGTAGTGGTTAAGTGTTGTGACTTTAGTGTACAGGTACCTGGGTTCAAGACCTGCAAGGGCTGTTCATTTTGTTGCTGGGCAGAACAAGGGCTGTTGGATACAGAGTGGTTAAGGCAGTTCTGTGCAGCTTTAAGTGGGTTCACATGGTTTTGCATGAAGTTAAGTGGTGCTAAGCTATGGGTAAATGTGCAGGCACTTACACAGTGTAGACTTTGCTTACCAGAGCGCAGATCAGCTCAGCTGTTATATTCCAGCAAGGCTGATACTTGCTAAGGATGGCCTAGCCCTGGTAACCAGGTCACACAACCCAGTCTGATAACATAGCAGGGTAATGACATCTGTAATAAGTGTATGTAATGCCATGTACAATACTTGTGCCTATGTGCTGCCATTACAGTAGCAAGGAGCGTGAGTGTCATGTGTGGGACACAGATGTGTATGAGGCCTGTACAGCACTGTTATCCATGTGAATGCGTTACATACAGGGGTAGTAGCCCAGGGTATGTGCTGTCATACTGGCATGGAGTGCACCATGGCAGTACTACTGTTGACAGGGCTTACCCAGGCAAGAGTAGAGTGCTAAATGTAGTACTGACAACAGGCACACCTGCAGGCATAGCTGGACTCTGTGGCCTCCCTGTTGTATCCCTGGTGTGTGAGCTATGTCGCAGTGTATAACCCCTATTGGGTAATGATCAAACATGTGGATTGTAACTGTAGACTACCATCTGTACAGCACATGTTAGTAAGGGCTTCTGACATGTCGTTATGGCATACCTATTGTTGTCAAAAGTCTATCTGTCAACACACTCATCCTACTGCATAGCTACTTGCCAAACTGATTACTGTCAGTCCCTGTATAGATGTGAAACAAAAAATCCAATCCAACTGTGTAAGAATGGAAACCAGATCCCAACAGCCAGCAGAAACAAATCTTGTAGAAAGAACGAAGTACTCAGAAGTTTGCAAAAGAAAGGATTAGGGATCACATCTACTGTACTCGTAAAGGTTATGAGTATAGTGCCTTATAAATGGATAACATTATAGAGACCACAACCAACAAGTGTTACTAACAGCTATAATGAATCATTGTTGGATGGCTACACTACCTGCCATATATGCGTTACACTTTACTCCTTACAACATGTTACACTGCAGTACTATGGTACAATGTAATGCAGTCACCGTGTGCATCAGAACCATATTAGCCTGTCTCTGCATTGATGGTATGGATGACAGGGATGTGGCACAGGTATCATCAAATGCACAGGGTGTGATGTTGGTTTGCCAGAGGCCAAGGGTGGGTCATACATTTGATACTATCTGTGTGGGTGAGGGGTGTACTGTGGTGAGCTGGGCATGGTGCTGTGGTGTGTGTAGGTATGGGGTTGCCCTAGGTATGTTTGTATAGTGTGTGGGTATGCATGCACACAGTTCTGCCATGTGGCTGCCCTACACAAGTGTTATGGACAGCTGCAGACCATACCTGGTAGGGTGTGCAGTTCACTGCCTCCGGCCATGGACACGTGGACTGTGCCTGCCTTGGGTGCCATGGGCATGTCCAGGTACAGGCCTCGATGTGCTACTCTCACCTGCTGATGACAAATGTCTGCTGGCACCATGCCCCTCCTGGGACTGGCCAGGACCACATGCACGTGGCCTGCTGTGGTGTGGTGTGGACAGCACCCCTTCCTGCACTGCCGGGGCTGGTACTGCCACTATGAGAGCCCCTTGGTTTCCTAGCACATCCACCTTGACTGCCAGCTGTTGGCATTGCTGGCCTACATCCATGTGCCCATTGCCGCACTCCCACCACATGTTCAAGCACAGACAGACCACAGTCGATGAGGGCCATCTTCTCACCAGACTATCTATCCATGAACTCAGTTAACACATGGATGGCACCAGCCAGTTCAAGGGCATTGTCACTTGCAGATGTGAGAGCAGCCCTCTGCAGCCTCAGGCTCTGTCTGGTGTAATGTTCTATACATGCCTGCTCCACCATGACAGCCTGAAACAAGTTTCTGCTGGCACCAGCTATGTCAACTCTGCCGGCCCTACCATGATCACCCAGGGACATCCACCTATGTGGTGCCCTGCCGGACATCTGGCTATGCCTGCTGCGACTGCACACATTAGGCATGGTTACCACACTTTCCTGTGCACTGCCACCAAATGCCAGTTGTCCCTCCACTATGGCCACTGGTGATGGGGCATGTATAGGCACTGAAACTGTGTGGTGGCTAAAAGTGGGATGTCAAATGTTGTCACAGTGTTGGCCCCTGACAACCCCACCTGTGCCTGAACAGTACTATCATCATCTTCGGTGTCTGTATGGACATCAACATTAGATTGCATGCAGGAGGGACCCTGACCCACCTCACCACCTGTGGGGTAAAGCAATAAACGCACTTTAAGACCTGTACAGCATTGCTAACTGTACACACACACACACACACACACACACACACACACACACACACACACGCACACACACATACCTCCATAATGCCTACCTGTCCATGGCTTTACAGACAGTCCCACGTATATGTCCATGTGGTACCCCATCCTGCATCACACTTGTTAACATACACACATTGATACCACTCATAACATATCAGTCCTCTAAATGCCTACACATGCAGTCACAACACAAGACCTGTTACTACATTACCTGCCTGATCTGTGTGTAGTGGTTTCACATGGCCTCGCTGCTGTCATTCAGTATGCACCCTCTGTATGTCCGGACATCATAAGCTTGACCACTATATGTGTGGGCTACTATGTTCTAATTATACAAAGGAAGCAGCCAGCAGACCAAACCCTGGTGAATAAGTGCATTTAATGAATAATGCAATAAAGACAGCAAAAGTACACAGACCGGTTTCGGCTGGTTAATACACACAGCCTTCCTCAATGTAAAAGAAGTCACTCAAAAACTGTCATTTAAATATCAAACAAAACAATGTGATTGGTTACACTTAAAACTGTTCATTTAATCCTGGTGAAAATAAACCACCTAACTTAATAATCCATTTTTTTCTCTTTGGAACACAATAGAGAATGCCAGCCGGTTTTATTTTGTTTGTTACCCTTGATAGTATCAATAATGGTAAATAAGAAATTAGCAGTTGGATGAACTACCTGATGTTTAAATAGAGCATTGTGTACTCTACCCTTCTTTATGTTACTGATGTGTTCAGAGATCCTAAGTCTTAATGGTCTGGATGTTTGTCCCACATAAAATGCCCCACATGTGCATGTAGCCAGATAAATAACCCAATCTGTACTACAATTGGCAAAAAACCTAATATCATACACTATGGGAGAATTTTTGCTGGAAAATTGCTTTGTTTTACATATTTTATTACAATTGACACAATGACCACAAGGGTAACAGCCTGAAGGGATGCCACCTGTGAGTGTGGTTTGAATCAGTTCCAATTTGCCATGCTCATGTGTATGTCTATAATGATTGAAACAACTACTTAAATTTTTTCCTTTTCTGAAAGAAAAAAGGCATTTATTGGGAATAATATCGGCTATTTCATGATCATATTGCAAGATGTTCCAATGCCTGTGTATACTCTGGATAAGGTTATCAGAATTCCTACCATAGGTAGTGGTGAACCTGATTGGTTGTGAAACCATATTATCCTGCTCCTTGTAGGACAATAACTCATCCCTGCTCATTGTGCCAACCTTGCTACTGGCATCAAAAACATGGCCCATTTTGTAACCCCTACATCTGAATCTATTGGTGAGATCTCGACTTTGTTCCTGATATGAAGACTCATCGGAACAGATCCTTTTTATTCTGATGAATTGTGATTTAGGTATATTTTTGGCAATATGTGGTGGATGGAAACTCGATGCATGTAAGATCGTATTGTATTCTGGATGTTTTCTATAAACTTTAGTCCCTAAAGTGTTGTCGGGTAATCTTGTAACTAAAACATCCAAGAAATTAATAACATTGGTGTCATAATGTAATGTAAACTGAAGACCCCATTTGTTATTGTTTAAATATGCCAAAAATTCAAACAATTCAACAAGATCCCCTGTCCATATTGACCAACAGTCATCAAGGTAGTGTCTCCAAATATCCAATTGATTCAGAAACATGTTGTTATGTTTATTGTAAATAAGATCTTCTTCAACATAAGCCATAAATAAATCGGCATAAATGGGGGCAAATGATGACCCCATAGCCGTTCCTTTGGTCTGCCACTAACAAGTTTCTTGGTAAAAAAAGACATTATTTGTTAATACATGAGCAGCCATCAAGCAAAAATTCATTATATTCAATAGAATATAAACCAGAAATATTCAACTAGTAGGACAATGCCTCAAGACCACCAGAGTGAGGAATGTTGGTATAAAGGGCACTAACATCAAAGGTACACATATGCCATTCTGGTTCAAGTTGTGAGTCAGAAATGATTTGTAAAAAATTGGTTGTGTCACGTAGACGTGACCGTATCAAAGACAACAAAGGTTTGATTTGTTTGGTGAGAAAAGGGACAACGGTAATATAACCCCTACCTGAAACAATAGGCCTACCTGGGGGATGAATGGGATCTTTGTGAATCTTAGGCAAAAAGTAAATATATTGGTTCATGGGATCATGAACCAAAAGTTGTTGCATCAAATCATTATCAATGATAAACGCTTCTTTAGCATGCAACAAAAACTCCTCAATTTCTTTTTTAAATTTCATGGTGGGATTCATAACCATCTCAGCATAATATTTCCTATCAGATAATTGTCTCTTAGCTTCTTGGTCATAGTTGAGCCAATTTAAAATCACGACAGCTCCACCTTTGTCAGCAGAAATAATAACAATCTGATGATTGTTCTGTAAATCTTGTATAGCATGTTTTTCTGGAATAGAAATATTATTAAATTTCAAACGAGATTCTGATCTTACATAATGTAGATCTTTGAGAATGTTCTTCTGAAATTGTAAAACAGCAGGATGCATGGGGAGTGAAAATTGTGATTTGTGGTAAACAAATTTGTCAGAAACACTATTGTTATTAGATAAACCAAAAAATAATCTCAAATTAAGCAGTCTACAAAAGGATACAACATCTTGTGCAAAAGAATCTTCAGGGACAAAAAAACCTGGTACAAATGTTAATCCTTTATTAAGAACACTCAACTCAGTTGGTGTTAAAACATGGTCTGATAAATTTAAGACATTTTGGTTAAATGAAACCCCTAATTCTGCATTGCCAATTTGAGCAGACCCTGGATACTGTTTATTTGCTTTGTGTTTCCTACCCCCTCTTTGATATTTGTGCCTAAAGGGACACTTGACAAAGTTCTTTTGGGAGAAGGTGACCCTGATGCAGTCTGTGTGTCATTCTCAAGACAGGATGAAAATTCATCCGTAGATGAACCTGTATCAGGGATACAGTTTCTCAATATGGATTTGGGTCTCTTCCTTTTTGAAGGTCGACTGGGTTGTGAATGAAATTTAGCATGTTTAGTTGTACTGAAGGGGTTGCTCCCCTGATAATCGGATTGGTCTCTGTTAATTTTTTTAATTTTCTTGGATTTTAGTTGTACTTCTAAATTACTGAGGTCAGAAGCAACTTTGGTAAGATTTTTAGCAAAAAAGATTCAGCCTCGAATGGTTTGACTTCACTGACCAACCCCAAGACTACATTCACCTCTTTGTCAATTACCTGTTCATAGTATTTGGTTAGGGCTTTTACAAATGACATGCTAGCTTGATGTTGAATGTCAGCCCATTCATTAGAGAGTTCATCATCAATTTCCCCCACCAAAGGCTGGATTCTGACTCTTAAGCCACGAGGCGTAATGTCTTTAGCAATGTAGGCTTTGAATAGTTTGGCATGCCAAACATTCGATCTAAGCGACCTCAAATGTTTGTATAATTTGTCAAAGCCCAAATTACAAGTGGTTTCAGGACCAAGAGGCTCTTCCAAGTTAGAGCCATCAATGGTAGTTCCAAGACCAAAAGCTCTTAGGTCCTCGCGGTCTGAAGATAGACCTGAGACCAAATTTAGAAGATCCATTTATTGAACCTAATTAACAACACCAGAATAGATGGGGCACAAGACCAAACACTTTGACAATAATAGCAGAAACCGCTACGTCAAATATTGTGATAAAGAGACTATAATAGCTCTAAAATCCTGTATAGATGTGGGCTACGTCTCTAATTGAGTGTAAAAAGCCAGAGAATCCAACAAATGGTGCTGGGCCCCCAGAGTATTAATTGGCAAAAGGGAGAGTAAGAGGGATGTCAAGGTACCATATAGTAAAATATTAGCTGAATTTACTTATCAAAGTAGTAAAACCTCAGAGTAGACATTCAACATATGTCACCTATCCTATATAAAAAGAGACCATACACCGTATTATAACCGGGGAGCAATCTAGAAAAGACCATATGAGCAAAATATTCAGGGAACCAAATAATTACTTAGTCAAAAATATCCATAGCTGGTCCTCAGAATGTAGGAGTCAGAAACACAAGGTGCATCAAAATCAGTTGTAAAGTCAGGTTATGCCTGGTGAACTGACATGACATTCATAAACATTGTTATTTAATCGTAAGAAATTCTACGACAATTAACACATGGAAAATTCTGATAAGATATTTAATAAAAAATCAGATGTTAAGATCCAACCATTATCATGGGAACACCCAGAACATAAGAGGGACCAAATTGCCAAAATTGCAAAATCATGGAGTCCCAAATAATTTTAAACGATACTAGTAATTTCGAAGAGAGCCAAGAACAAAAATATTCATATAAAGGCCTGACTTCAAGCAGCACACCTCACTGAATAAGTAAGGATAGTGCTAAATATGACTCGACATATGGTTATCCAACCCCAATGTATCTACAAAACGCTGACTGTACCACAATCGTAAAATTATACAGCATGTGTCAGCAAAAGCTGAATATTTGGCAAACATGTAATCACGCAAAACAAGATATGCTTTCAGAACGAAAACCTAAATGTTGCTCATAAATCACTGTCTAATCACAGCCTGTTATGATGACATTCAGCTTAATAATGTTAAAGCATACCAAATCGCTAAAAAAAGCATGGCCACTGATACGTATATGATACATTGAATTTAGTCATAGCCATTATACAGTTGTAGAGTATAAGCACATAGAATCAAAATTCAAAACCATATGTAAGTCCTCTTCCTAGAAAAAAAGTCATAAAATCCAAACGATATATACTGCTCCAATTGGTATGGAAAAGGCAGAATAATCCACATAGGAATCCAGTGAAACAAGAGAAGGCTGACGAGAAATAGTCAGTTGTAATGTCAAACAATTAGCGAGATGTAGTTGTCCTGCCAATAAATGTTAATGAAATTCAAAAATTGCCCAAGCTCATAAAGAAAATATAGTCCAAACCTTCCTCCTGGATAGAAAACCAAGGATGTAACTCCCACCAAACAAAATCACATAAACAAAGTTGGAACACTGAAAAATGGTGCCCACGAGCATCCAAATGCGACGAAACTATGCTTCATAAATTGAAAGGTAATGAACAAAAATAACAATAGAATCAATATTATAATATTGAAACTAGTCACAGACTGACTCACACGATCCAAAGATCCAAATAGTATTCAAAGCGAACCAAAAAGTCCAGAAAGATTATAGCCTGTAGAAAAACTGCAGACTGCTATGTCTACTATGTTCTATCCATAATATCATGCACTGGTGTGTCATGTGTATGTAATGCTCAGTACATGCCAAATATGCTGCTCATTCAGCCTATCATGTGACAACTGTAATATTTGGATACACTCCATGGTGTTGACTAGTACTTCCCCAATGCATCTGTAGTGCTGCATACATGGGTTGTAGGTGACCTCTCTGCTGAATGCGATATTAAGGGTGCACCTGGTGTCTACCTTCCCTCTCAATGCCTGTTCCATGCTACAGACCATATTATACTATCAGCTGTCCTGTGATTGCACATATGACAAGTATTTCTAGTGTGTGATGTGGCAGTCCATGTACATGTACTGCATGATCCCAGAGGGAGGTACTGCTGTATGAACACCCTGCAATCACACATGTGCTTACATGGCCAGCCACATAAACACACACACATGCACACAAGCATCCTACATGCATCAGCCTTCCTCCATTTCACCTGAGTGACCCTACATACAAACTAACTACCCACCAGGATGCACGCACACACACACACACACACACACACACACACACACACACACACACACACACACACACACACACACACACATATACAGGTGAGGTTGCACAATCATAGTACACACAGTCCTCCTATTACTCCTCAGTCAACATGCATAACATATGGTACTCCACAGCATGCAGTGCAGCTATAGTCAATCCATGCTAGCAACAGTATGCATGTGTGTGATGCATGTGCTGTGTCACTAGGTAAAGCCCCTTCTCCTGGATACCACTGCGCCCATGAACACAGTATTTCTGTGCATCTGTTCTGCACCCTGCCATGTACTCTGCACCACACCTCACAGGTGTGCAGCTCATTGCTGAATGTGTACTACTGTGTCAGTTATGTCAACTTTAATGCTCACAGCCCCTATGTTTTCCAGCAACACATACCTGGTATGATATGTGGACAGATGTCATTTGTGAATGCCTGATGTCTGATGCACAGCTCTCAACATCAGTGAACCATGTATGACCAATCCAGTACTCTTACACTGACAACTATTAAAGCATACCATGGCTATGGGGGGGGGTGTACACACCTTTAATGATATGACACACCCATCCTTGATCTGCCATGGGACCACATCACCATATATCTTAGCAATACATGAGCCCAATATGTGACATATGTCCTGTATTTTCACATGCAGTGTCTACAGAATGTGTTAGGTGTGCGGATGCTGACCATGATGCATACACACCATGTGGGCATATGTGTTCACACCCTTATCATGATGGTTTGTTGCACCTCTTGTTGGGTGTACTACAGCAGCCACTACTCCTGGCAGGGGCATACCAGTGTGGGCCATCAGCATTTGCCAGTGTATGTTCAGTCTGCCCTACACGTCCCCCTATTCCGCATGATTGCAAGGTCTACGTATGTGCACATCCTTTGGTGTTCACACACTGCCGTCACTATTGCTGTAGGGTTAGAGTTATGGCTGCCACAGTTCCTGAACCTGACTATGTGCAGATAAAGCCATTCTTAGCATCCTTAGGATCCCTGCTGCAGTGCACATGTGTGTCATGCTGACACCCCTCCCCCTCCTTCCGCCTTTTTGCAGATGCATGACGAGTAAGCCATACACGTGTGTCACTTTGCAGTGTCCCATACACTGAACACAACATGTTACAGCCTAGTCCCAGCTGATAATGTGGACCACTGTAAAGCCTTATGCCATAATGTAGCTCTGCAGCAGTTGCCATTGTCCTACAGCTATATACATTGGTGTTGCACTGTATATGGGTGTTGTTTCAAACATGTTCCTATTGTAGGCCATGTCTCCCACTATTATGTTACTCCCTGTGGACACATTCTGCAATGACAGGTTGTTAGTTATCATGCAGGTGTCTGACATACCCTTTCAATACCCCATCATGGTCACCCCTGTGATGCGGTGCATTTCACAGCAACAATATGTGCACACATACAGCATGCATTCTGGGTAGGTATATTAGATGTGTGCATGGCATATACCATAGCCATTACATGCCCGGTGTATTGGCAAGCATCTACATAAACCATACTCACCAGCTAAAGGCTGCTGCCTTGGGTGGTATCCCAGAGGGACCTACATAAGAGGGTGAGAAATTATAGTCAGTGGCCACAACTGTGGCAGTGCTACAGGGTGGATGCAGTATTACAATTCAACAGTACATTTCCACAATACTGTCACATATGGACATCTATCACTACTATGCAGCAACAAAATATATCTATGACATGTCAGATATGCATGATCTTCCTGTACTGATGCAGATGTATACGCAACAGTGGTCTACGGATGTGACCTGTGGCCTTACCTGCATGCTCCTTGGCCAGTGTGTGGGTGGCACCCTCCTCCACAAAGGTGTCTGGTGGTTGGTGTGTTTCCAAATGGGCAGGTGCCATGAGGCTGGCCAGGAGCTCCTCCACACATGTCAGGGTGGGATGGATGGCATGCCTCCCCCCCCCCCGTGGTGAGGTGATCCCCCGGACTGCAACAGCACACCGACGGGCATTGCAAAGCAGGTCAGAACAATGATGCCGGACCTGCTAATAACTGCAGTTGTGCAGTCCGACATCATTGACCCTGTGGACTAGGTCATTCCAAAGGGCAGTCTGTTCCTGCTAATCATGGGTGACCTGGCAAAAAGGGACAGGGTAATGCTGGATTAAATAGGTTAGCACTACTTCATTTTCAGCAGCTGAATAAGATGGTAGCCATGCGTGTGACATCTTGCCTGAAAGTCATAAAGATAGAAACAGGTCTGAGCAACTCATATAGCAGGGTTACCACAGTTCTTAATGCACATCTCTGTCACCCCCCACCATATCAGTGACAACAAACTGTACACACAACTCATTAGGTATGGCTACAGCTTACCTATCAGTGGGACAGATATTGTATTGTACCACACTTAGTGCTATGTGTTTGTAGCCATGTTCCCTGTGTGGACAGTATCATTGCTGGCCTGTTACAGACTATTCACCTGCATGCCATTGTCAGCGCCACTAAGGTTTTATATATATCTGTGGTATGGCTGCTTTGTGATTGCTGCACATCTTACATTCTGTGTTATTGAGGATATCTATGTATGCTGTTGGACGTGTTCTGGGATTTTGTAGACTATTACTACCAACATATGTTCTATAACAGTGACACAATAGCATGTATATGTAATATTGCCCAGCAGAACCACCTCTCCAAACCCATCTGCTCATGTTACCCAGCCACATCACATGTGTGTCCCACCCTGGGGCCTCCTCATGTACTGGTCCAGCAATATCATCAGATGGAATCAACCCAGGGGATGTTGTCCCCCCAGTGGCACACACAGACATGATCCTGTCCCCTGAGGGCAGGTCCAGGGTCTGTTCCATAACGGGCTCCACAGATACATGTGGGATGTGCTACATCACTTTGAGGCACCCAGTACACATTCACAGGGCTGACATGCTCCTCCTGCTCAGCCTCCAGGCCAGGCACTTTCAGGACATGGACTGCTGTTATGAGTAGCAGTGGGTGGGAGGCTTGTTCCCATTCTGTCCATATTGGTTGCCCATGGGGTGTCCACATCACACACCACACACACCATCCAGGGTGTTTAGGTGTTTACCCACCACATGTATCACATACTACCCCTGTAGACTGTCCTCTATATCTACAAACCCTGACCACCTCCGCAACAATACCTGCCATACTTCCCCATATTCCCATTCCATACTTCATAGACAAGGGCAATGTGGTCCCAAAAAGGGGTTCACATGTGACATACCCGTCCATGTAGTACACACTGACAGCTCTAGATATCTGTGTGTATTGCTATGTGAGCTGTTACCTTGCACACAGCATGCAGGACTGTGGTAGTAATATAGGGAACATGTATTTATATACATATACGTTTGTGTGTGTGTTTGTCTATATGTAGACATGTGCATATATCTTTATATATGTAGATATATGTGATGTATATATGTGCTCATATATATGTCTACACATGGGTATCTGTATATTTATGGATATACATGTATATATATATATATATATATATATATATATATATATATATATATATATATATATATATATATATATATATATATATATATATATATATACACACATATATATATATATATATATATATATATATATATATATATATATATATATATATATATATATATATATATATATAGTTCACTGTAATTTCGAAATACTGAAATCCAGAATTTCAGAATTCCGAAATCACAAAGCCAAAAACCCAACCAAATCTCACAAACTCGAAAACACACAACCATGAAATTCAAAATCCCGCACTCATGCTACACATACAGCACACATATAAACATACATAAAACTCCCTCCCCCCACAATCAAACAAACTAATCTAAACTACATATTAGCAGGGGGGCAAGGCCCCATGCACCCCCTACTTATATATTCTAACTCCGAGATCACACAAACAATAACAGAAATGAGACTCACACACACAGATCTTACAGTCCCTCAAACACACACAACAATCACAGCACACACTTACACACACTAAACTCCTAACCAACATACTAACACACACAAACATACCAAAATAAAACCTAAACATCCACATGCCATACCACCAGAAACCAAAATTCAAAATATCGGTGCTTCGGTATTTTGAATTTCGCGCTTCTGCCAGTTTCTGAAATGTGAGTGTTCGACTTTGTAAGTTGGGAATACTGAAAGTCATGATTTCAGTATTTTGAACTTACAAAGTGGACCCATATATATATATATATATATATATATATATATATATATATATATATATATATATATATATATATATATATATATATATATATATATCTATGTGTGTGTGTGTGTATATATCATATATATGTATATATGTACACATATGCATACCTATATGTGGGGTACATTCAGACATCAGGTCCACAATCTCACCGCACATTCCTGCACAGCTTCACTGTTTTGCCTTGCTACAACACAGACAGGTGCCACATATGGGCACAGCCTGATATTAGGAGGGTATATGTAGGGCTAGATTGCAGGTAACCCTATTCCACACCTATGGCATTCCTGCATCCTACAATACAGATTAACCTGAGTATCCTGCAAGGGGTGGGCTGTGGATCCCACATGTCCATCATAATGGCATTACTTCCACCACCAGCTATTGGCCACATAATATACATACTTCCCATTACACAACACACACTATGATGGCTTACATCTTATCAGTCAGTGCTGCTCTGCACGGTTGAGGCTTATAGCCCACTACCCACAGAGACGGACTCTATTGTCCTTAGCAGTTGTTCAGCTGAACATCATTACAACAACAACAGCTGAAGGCACATATAAGGCATTTGACATCATCTATCTGATTATTATGGACCAAGTACTATGGTCAATTACATACATATATACTTCACATACCTGTTCTGGGACTGCAGACTCTTCTATAGTGTTTAGTATTTTTTTTCTTATACTCGCATTCTCTCTCTCTCTATCTCTCTCTCAGCCTCTCTCCAGTAAATGGAATGAGCTGCTTTGCATAGATTGCAGCATGGAATTTGTAGGTGATGCACATGATCAGGTGATGGCCTTTGCACCAATCAGTGTCCTCCACTTGCTACCTGCATGCAGCATGCTGTGTAGTACTTCCAATTACCACTGTCACGGCAACCAACTACTATAAATCTCTACATCATGTGGGCGTGGTCCCTTTACCTTTCCTGTATGATGGACATCCTTCCTGTGTTTGGGCATCAGTGTTACAGACAGCAAGTAGCAATACCTCTTACAAGTGAACCTGCACTCTCAGACCAGCTACATATTTGTAGGAGGTTCCAGAACTACAGACAGAGTGTGAGTAGAGTTGTTGTATGCATTGTATAGCACTGGTGTTACAGGGTTTGTGTGTACATACTAGTTTAACTTGGAATGCAGTCTGTCTGCATAGCTCTTAAGTGGGCCTATTCTCTTGATGGCCAGAGGTGTGCCTATTATGTTTTGTCTGTCCACCACATAGGTCTTGTGTCAGATATACCACTGGCATTGTGTGTGTTGAGTGCTATCAGTACATGGCTGCATCCATTTCTGTTTCTAACTTCATATTCCTGACTAAGGGTATGTTGCAGACTATCCTGTAACACCAGCGACTTGCTAAGTGTATGACAACAGTTTTACACATATGGGCCTGTGTTCCAGCCTCTGTCCTCCACCTACATACCAGATACCAGGCTTTGCACATATGACATGCTGTCAGGCGTTGTTCTGTAGTGGGCTGTGAATATGTCATGCTGCCATTCCTGCCATCAGTCCACTGCTGTTGTGTCCCCCACATATACTGTGGGGTCGAGGCCATATATGTGTGGGCTTCACCTACACAATACATGTGTGTCCTTACGCACTCCAGAGGCCAGTGTATGTAACAGTGGTATATGGCCCTGTATTATTGAGTCTGAGGAGGATGCACCATAACTAACCTAGGCTGTTACAACATATGGGGGTATCAGGGATACGCTGCCTTCAGGTATCTGGATGGACATTACCATACAATCCACCTTGGGTAAATGCAGGCCTACTGCCTCCTGCCATACAGGCTGTTCTGTTTGCCAGTGTGATTGTGATAATGTCAGTTATGCCTTGATATCTAACAGTTACATCCCATTGTGTCAGCTGAGGTCTTTACCCTCTAGGGATTGTGTACAAAGTGTAGATAGAGGCTGCTGAACTATACATCTGCATTACTTACTGTTGATTGTTTGCTATCCTGTGGCCCAGTCTGTCTTTACTATTGCACTACTTGAAGGCCTTGGTCTGGACAGCAACATATGTTTGTATTAGTATAAATGTTTCACAGTTGCATTACTCTGTTTATATAGATGTCAGTGTCTAAACAGCTATCTTACATGGCATATACAACTGTAATAGTACACAAATAAAGCTTTCCCATTTATGCAAACCTGTCTGTGGTGTTATATCCTTTGATCTCTGTGTGGGTATATGTTCCAGGCAATGACTGTCATTTGTATGGGTGGCTCATACAGTGTCCAGTTGGTAAGGTGGTAACTGTAGGCATAGTGGCTGTTCCATATTGTATGCACCTTCTACATATGTATCTTCCTATACATATCTCTGCGTGTGTATGTGTAGTTACATATATGTATCTATATATATATATATATATATATATATATATATATATATATATATGTATATCTGTATCTGCATATATTTGTCTGCGTATATGTATCCTAGGGATGTTGATTGCTTCTACATTGTACATTCCCAATGGGAGCTAGACTGTACTGCATGATATGTTACTGATACCAGCCTGATATACAGGTGGTATGGAGTACTGTTAACATCTTGTGCCCATCTCATGTCAGGTTCTGGTTATGGAATCTGCAACAGTTGGTAGTGTATTGCAGGGCAGACATGTTTGGCTGTGGGGGGGTACCTATTCGTACAAGACGTATGTTGTTTGGGGCCTCTCAACTCCATTAATGGTGCATGTGGACATATATGTTTTTGTTATGTTCCCATTTATATCTACAGATGTATGTCCATATATACCTTTAAAGTTATATATCTATATATATATATATATATATATATATATATATATATATATATATATATATATATATATCGTCTTACATATATGTATAAATTGCTGTATATATATATATATATATAGATATGTTATATCTATTTAGATATTAATATATATACATGCACACACACATGCATCTACATGTTGAAATACATTTCCTGTACTGCTGAATGACTGGGCTGGATGATATGTTTGTGAAAACATCAGGGTAAAGTATATCTGACATGGCTTAGTGGTAAATCACTTTGGCTATGGTATTCAGGGTCCTGGTTTGAGCCTTGCAGAGGCTGTTTATTTTGTTGCTGGGCAGAACAAGGGCCGTTGGATACAGAGTGAATAAGGCACTTTTAAGCAGTTGTAAGCAGGTTTACATAGGTTTACGCAGAGTTAAGCAATGTTAACATCCGGTTACAGTTTCTTATACTCAGTTAGCTTTTCAGTTGCTTAACCTGTGTAGGCATTGCTTACCCCTCATGCCAACAGGGTTAAACCTACATACTGCTGCTTGAAAGTGCTTACTTCTGCTTACCCCTGTGCTAATTTCTTTAGAAGAAAAGGGAAAAAGGGTTGATAGGAAAGTGGTGAAAAAGAAACACAAAGAGGGAAAGACAGTAACAAAAATAGCTAGGGATGTGCGGGAAGGGTGTAGGGAAGGTCCATAGCTGCCCATTTCTTCTACAGCAACAGCTGTGCATATGCACTTACTTTGGAGGTAGATTTGGACAGTCAAACCTCTGAGAGAGGGGTGAGGACAGCAATAATATGTTGTGATGCCAATTAGACCAGATTACATGTGTCCAGTGGACATGTGTGTGAAATGGACAGCTATGTATTGGGCGAGATTTTTTTGGGGGAACAGATTGCCCTTTTTTTTCAGGTGAGAGTGGGATGTTGGGGAGGGATAGTAGGTATATTTAGGGAGGTAGGTTGGGTAGGTTTATAGACAAGACAAACAATGTATACAGGGGTGGTATATGACACATGTGAGGGGTAGACACCTTAATGGGGAGGGGTGTTGGGAAATCGGAAGCCCATGAGCCCCCTAGTGGAAACAATGGGACTGAGGTCCCCACCCATGTGCAGTCACCACTGCACCTTCACAACCCCAAAGGTGGCTGTGCTGTGGGCTGAGTCGCAGAGCCAAGCTGACCCTCTAGTTGCAACACAATGCTCTCGAGCTGGCGTAGCAGATCTCCAACCTCCCTGCAGAACTCGCTACGCATCATGACCCAGACCTGGAGACGGGTGACAGGTTCCTGTCTGCATCAGCTCCGGGGGGGGAGGTGAGCCCCATCCCCTGAGGCGGTTCCACATGAAGGTGGTGCAGGACCAACAGACGAGTAGGCCTCAGGTTGAGACGTGCTGGTGCCCTGTGCCACAGCCAGCTGAGGTGGGACAGGTGGGTCCGCTGGAACTGGCCTACCCAAACATGCTAGAGTGTTTACATTTTATCATCATATGTGGGTTAGTAATAGTCAGCACATTCCAGGGTTAGGTATAACAGCATGCATAGATATTCCCATTAACCCAGACACCAGATACAGAACAGTTGCATAGCAAATGAAACACATGCATATATGGGACCACAGTGGTAATAACAACAGCATGCAGGTACATTGATGGCACCATGTCACCAATGTTGGAATATTTCAATAGAGCACATGAACAGAAACAGTTTTAAATAATTATCAACCAATAGGACATAATCAGAACAGTGAAGTCATTACATACCATTTGAGGTGGGTATGTAGTTTATTGTTGGAGATATGGTGGGGGGAGAGAAAGATGTCAATTAACAACTAGTATATTCCTGTAGTCCACATTACTTTCCTAGTCAGTGCTGTTATCTGCACCTTACAAGTATTACTACACTACCCTATAGCCTTAGTTTGAACAGCGATATGGCTGTCATTATCTTTATACATGAACTGGTTTTACCTGCAGTATACACCTCTTACTTGTATACCTGTGGAGGAAGTGTTTGTTAACACTAACTAACTGTTTCTACACATATTCCCAGATTCTGGCTTGATGTTGTGCACAGAGCTGTCCATCAGTTTCTGCACAGACTCTGGCCATGTCTTGTCCACATGCAGGTGAACCAGGACATATCTAGACTATTGCCCACTTCAACCTTTAGTGACTTACCACACTCTTATACAGGCTTTCATACACAGTTATATTATGTGGTACAGTGTGGGTGACAGTGATCAGTGATACCTTTTATTCCGAGCAACTGCAACACTCACAATTCCATACAATACCAGAGTAAACAGTACCAGCACAGTGTATCAAGGTTTTTATTGCTCGGCACAGTATTCGTATCCGACGTACCTCTGGCAGCAATGTTTGTTAGCACTACCTGAATGTTGCCACACAAAGTACCAGATTACACATTAGTATTATGCAGATACATCTCACTCTGTTACTGTACACAGTCTGGTCACAGCTTGACAACATGGGGGTGTAGATTAGAAAAACCTGTCTTATTACTCTCATAACAGTTTTGGGAGGTGCTAGAGTGACAGGTTTGTTGTCATTGATGTGTGACAATCAGTTGTATTCCCTGTTTTGCTGCCTGAACATCTGGGATCATCCCACAGATTTCCCAGGGGGAAAGGGTGACAGGCAGCGGATATGGGCCCATATACCAGACATTCTGGTCTTATCTGTACAGTTGTGGGGTATGATTCTGTATGCAGCATACTTCCACTCCCAGGATTCAGACCATGTGTCTGCTGCAACTTAAAAACTGTCCATCAGAGTTGTGTGTGTTATATAGATATTGCTCTACATCTCTATCTGCTTTCTGTCTTATAATTTTCCTGTGGTTTTGCATTCTGACCTTGTATTACAACACTCGTATACAGAATTACCTAGACAGTTATATTTTGTAGGACAGTGTGGGCGACAGTGATGAGTAATACCTTATTATTCAGAGCAACTGCATCAATCACAATGCCATACAATACCAAAGTAAACAGTACCAGTACAGGGTATCATTCTTGTATTTCTGGGCACAGTGTTGGTATCTGACAGACCTGTGGGAGAAATGTATGTTAGCGCTACCTGGATGTTGACACATACAGTACCAGATTCCACATTACTTTTATGCACATATATCTCACTCTGTTACTGTACACACTCTGGCCACAGCTTGACAACATGGGGGTGTAAATGGGACATACATGGCTTCTTACTCTCATAAAGGTTTGGGGATTTGCTAGTGTGCCAGCTTTGTTTTCATAGATGTGTGTCAATCAGTTGTATTTCCTGTTTCTGCCTATACATCTGGCATCATCCCACTGATTTCTCAGGGGGACAGGTGGACAGGCAGCAGATATGGGTTACTTTACTGGACATTCTGGACATATATGTACAGTTGTGGGGTATGATTCTGTATGCAGACTACTACCACTGCCAGCATTCAAACCATGGTTGTGTGTGCTAAAAATAAGCCAGACCACGTCTCAGTTGCATGTGCTATTCAGATTTTGTTGTCTGCCTTTTCACTGTTTTCTGTCTAGGTGTCTCTCAGTTGTACTAAATGGCCTCTGGGGATTACACCAGTCATATACAGACATTTTTACACATTTTATTTATGTTGCACAGTGTGGGTAACAGTGCTTAATACAACAGTACTATTAAGTGATTGCAAATCTACATTACCATATGATACCAGAGAATACACATGCAGTCCAGCAGTTAGACTTTTAATGTCAGGCTATTAAGCTTTTATTTACATACAAACTATATAAGACTCTTCCTGCCATATTCTACGGTGCATGCAGTACTTGCCTTAAACAATACAGGTTTTATACAGGCAATTAATTTACTAATACTTTTAGATTTATTTCTTATGACAGTACATGCAAAAGTATTACTGACCTGCCTCATGTTGCAACCTCTCCAGGTGACTTCCATGGGCTTCCTGGTTCATGGCCCGCTCACTTGCATCTGTGGAGGACATAAGAGGAAGTTATAGCCATACCTATCCATGATATACATGAGCTGACAGGTTTACTACCACATGTTCGACTCAACATTGTTTGATAGTACAGATGTCCAAACCAAATGTTTGGAAATCTGAACACCGAACAATGTTAATGTCAAACAGAACATTTCAGTGCAGTCGGATGTCGAAAATGTCGACTACAGTGAAATGCTCCTACCTACACAACACACTACAACAGCTGTTTGCAGGGGGCAAGCCCCCCTGCACCCCCATGTGGGGGCCTGTGCCTCCCACACTCCCTACTTATATATACAAACTCAGAGATCGCACTACAGTGAGGGTTAGGGTACATTTACCCATCCCCACTATAGTGCGATCTGCACCGCAATGTTGGAGCTGACAACAGTGGCCATTTGCTCATGTCAGCTTCGGCATTGTGGTGATTGCCCTAATGGTTCCAGGAAGTGTTTTTTGCACATAGCTCATTCATCTAAAAGATGAACAAACATGTGATAGTAAACAGAGCTGGTAATTATTACATACATAGTGGAGTGATACTTACACACAGCTGGGACAGCCCCTGCCATTCTAGCCTCTTGGATCCACTGCTCCAAGCAGTCTCCTTACGCTGCTTTCAGTCGGCATAGTTATGCCTGATCTGCTCACCAGTATGAGGTATGCCAGTGGCACTGGTGAGGTCATGGGCGAGACGGTCCCAGGCTTCCTCCTTATATTGGGAACCCTGGTACTGGCCCTGCAGCAGTCTCTGCTCATGGTCTTTGACAAGGAGACCTGCCATGACTCTGGACTCCTGGATGCACCAGCGCTGCACCCGGAAGCACACACCTTCTCCCCTTTCTGCCATTGTGCCTGCAAGGGGAAGCTGCAACCAGTTATGAGATGTATTCCTGCCTGTTAGGTTTAAGTAGGGCTGATTCCCCACACTTTTCTGTGATTGGCCAGTTTTGAAAAGGCTATGCTATGGGAAAACCTGCTTAC
The DNA here is from genome assembly GCF_019279795.1 of Protopterus annectens. Taxonomy (NCBI): domain Eukaryota; kingdom Metazoa; phylum Chordata; order Ceratodontiformes; family Protopteridae; genus Protopterus; species Protopterus annectens. The sequence goes on from NC_056745.1 coordinate 887,317,294, forward strand.
CTAAGGTTGGCATTGTTTAAAGGGGTATACCACTGGGTACATTGAGTTAGCTGGCCTACACATTGCTTACACCTCCTAAGCTGGCCTGTGCAATGTTTAGCATTGCTTACATTAGACTTTGCATTATATTTTCATTTTGGCATTGATTTCTTATTCATTACATCTTATATATATGCCTAGTATCCATGATTCATGTGTACGTACACTTTATGGGGTCCTTGTGTTTTATTGGAGACTTCAACACTTTATTACAATTAAACCTCACATCTGGGCATACTGCTGTACTCCAGTTCACATATTTATGTTATGTAGTGGGTTATAGAACATATGACTGTATACTGATTTCTTTCACAGGTTCAGTTTGATTTTACTATAGTGAGGACTTGTTTGGTGATACCTCATTCTTCTGCACTGCTGTGATGGCTTTGTGGTTAACTGCTGTGACTATAGTGTATAGGGTCCTGGGTTCAAGACCTACAAGGCTGTTTATTTTGTTGCTGGGAAGAACAAGGGCCATTGGATATAGAGTGATTAAGGCACTTTTGAGCAGTTGTAAGCAGGTTTGCGTCTTGGTAAGAAATGCTAACCTCCAGTTAAATTTGCTTACAGAGAGTTAGCTTCAATATTGCTTAACCTGTGCGTGGATTGCTTACCCCCGCGCAAATGGGCTTAAACTCACTTACTAGTGCTTAAATGTGCTTACTACTGCTTATTGGTGCTTACACTTGCTTACTAGTGCTTACTCCTGCTTACAATTGCACTTGTTTAGACAGTAATATCTAATGGTTCTGGGGAAGGTGGGGGATTTGGAAGCTGTATGGAGTTGTCATTCATTACACATTTTACCTTTCATTTGTATCCATGATTCCTGTCTACATATACTGTATGGGGCACATGTGCTTATCTGTGAACTTTGCAATGTTATGACACTGACACCTCACATGTGCATTTAATGCAGTACTCCAGTTCACAAATATATGTCATTTAGTAGGTTATGCAACTAAAATATTGGTCATAATGTGATTTGCCATGGAAAATGGAATGTGCTCCAGTGGGACTCGAACCACTAATGCCTGCTCATAAAGCAAATGCTTTGCCCACTATACTATTGCTATACTGCTTCATTTGCATATATCTTCCTTGTTGTCCTCTTCAGCAATTCAAGCTGCATTAACCATAGCTAAGCAATGGGAACACCCGCACACCTATGGTTAGCTTTAATCGGATTCATAATGAAAAAAAAATCGGTTTGTTTATTTGATTTGTATTTATTATTGCTGCTGTACACATGGGGGAATGTTGCTAGGGATATGCGGACACCTATGAGCGGTCTCGCTCATTCCTTTGGCCTTTCTGCTGTTCTTCATTGCGGGGGCATATATATTCTTAAAGCTCTGCTCTCAGACACGCCCCCTGCACTCTTACATGCTCTGTGGAAGATTAGGAGCTCAGGCAGCGCACCTTCATTAATATGCATGGAGCGCTGCCGTCCTGCTCCTAAACATCCGCTTCCATACAGAAATAAGCTAGTCTTGCATGGAAGATTAGTAAATCCAGGGGATGGTGTTATTGGCAGAATTATATTGCCTGATGAATATTCTCACCTATGAATTATTTTATATATATATGCCCTCTTACTTTCACCATCATGCCCTGGTGGCACAACTCAATCAATTTAGATATGGGACTCCCACTATGATGTTATATAGATTGCATTGAAGGCTTTCTCTCTTGGGAGGATTCTTCTCTCTTGGATTTACCTTTAATCCAGTTACCAATCATAATGTGCACTGACATTAATACAGTCCTTGTGCATCTGCCCTGTGCACATGCTCTCAACTGCTGAAGATTCACATCTGCTTCTTATTCAATTTGTTTACATGCACTAGAGTCCCATTCTTCACAAACTTTCTGTTCTGTGGCAGGAAACAACCCCCACAAATTCTTCTGACAGAAAGAGAGCTAAAAAGATCTTTCCCCAGCTACTGGATCTGATGTCCAGTTTTCTCCTGTAGTACAATTCATCATTGTCAAAGATGGATGAATAGAATTATACATCTATACCTGCATGTCAGTCCTGTACGATCACAGCCTTGCACATAATACATTACAATGGAACTGTAGATGCACACTACTTTTCCCAGATTTTCCACTTTTTGAGCATTTTCCACTTCCTAAAGACACAATGTACTTCTCTGATCACAGGTATAATAGCCCTTCACTAACACTCTTCAAGAGCAACCTTGACGAGTGGATGGGAAACAGAAAATTTACCCCGGGGAACACTGCAGTGGCTGTGCTAGCCAGAGGCACAGGGAACTAATGGCTCTGCTGGACAGAGGCACAGGGAACTAATCTAAGGGGGCGGCGATAGCCAACACATTCTGGCTAGGCTTATAGATGCCCTCAGGCAGATAGCCTAGTATTTACCTATGAACCTATGAACTGAGTAACCTGTATAGGGAGTATGACAGGTCATTCAGGCTGATCAGTAAGTAGCCTGGAATGTTATCCAGCAACATAGAAGCAATGCTTTTGGCCTTGGATAGAATCTTGAAGACAGGTTTGTGGAAATTTGGCCAGATGAAGATGCAGGCATGAGATCTGGGAATGTAGGAGTGGAAGGGGGGTGAAGTTAGAGCTAAATGTATCTGCTTATAGATTGAGTATGTCTTCTGGGTCTGAGTATGTGATATCAATTATTTTCAACTGTATACAGTGCTGGGCATTGTTCCTAAGGTTTATATCATAGTTAAAAAAGGGTCCGTGATTGTCCTTTCCCGTGTGACAGTTTTTGCCTCATATCTGTCTTTGGCTGATTTGACCAGGATCCAGGGTTCTCTGTTAAGTAAAGTAAAAGCTAAATCTGAATCTGGAGTGCTACATTTACTTTTATGTTTAATGAGTTTCTTTTCTTTTATCATAGAGCCTCTTTATGTTTGGGTTCCACCACAGGGGAATATATTTGAATTTGTCATTATATTCTCTTCAGAGAAGGACAGAAGTATCTATGTAGTTATTCACATATGCATAGAGTTTGGTAGCAAAGGATTCTACATAAGCAATGATGTCTTCAAGCTGGAAGGAGATACTGGATTTAGACAGGTTATCACTCAGTTTACGTAGAATAGTCTTGGCATAATCTCTGAATACCAAGGTATTGAAGGAAGCTTCTGGCGTTAGTCTTAAGGTAAATGTTACTGATTTGTAGTCCAATTTGACCAGGGAAGAAGATACAATATGTAGGAATTAGAGCTGTCCCATACTGATGAGGACCAAGCGCAGGATTTTATCACCCTTAGTCGGGGTGTGGACTGGTCCAGAGAGTTTGTATTAATGAGGTTTATGATGCTCATCCGGTCAGGATAAAACAGACAAGCATTGTGGGCTCAGTTCGAGCAACTTTATTACACACAAACATATCAAAAATGGGGCTTTGTAACTTAAGCTTAAATAAACTTATAAACAGACTGACTACCACACTCATACATGATAACACCCTAGCTGTTCTCTCAAAATGGCACTGCTGCTTGCACGTGCTCACTATTTATATGCATGTGCTTACATCTGGAAATGCTTCTTAAAGGTACATACATACGCTCTGGTCTACATCCTCCCTCTTTGATAAATAGATCATATACCAAATGACAGTATTCAATGACATGCAATTTACAGAAATGATCTTTTGACATGCAATTATACAGAACTAATTCTTTGAAATGCAATCGTACAAAATTAGACACATAAAACAATCATGTCCAGGTTGCTGTGTATTTTATACTAGGTCTAGAAGTACAACCTGATCATGTAACATAAAAGTCAGAACTGGATCTAGCAATGGGGACTGTCTTCAAGGAATGTTCAACTTAGGTGACAACTGGGATATCAACAGGAACGGGAATGGATACTGAGACATGTTCTTAGGCAGGAACATTGTCAGAGCTGTTTTGAGGTCTAGAGTCTGTAGCACAGGTACAATGCTGCAATATCATTTCTGATACAGGAAGAAGATGTCTGCAGTTTCTCCTGTATTCTATACCCTCAGATTCCACTAAGTAGGATCTCAGCTCGGTACATATACCTCTCACTTGACCAATTTGATCAAAGCCTTTCACTGTTTGCATCCTCACTGTCTCTCCTTCTTTTAATGGATGAAACAATCTGCTCATTTTATCATAGCTGGACTTCTGAGAAGAATGCTTCTTAAAAAGTTGGGCTTTGATTGCTCTGTTGTTTTTAGCATTAGATGCCAGCAAACTAGAACTGATAGTCAAGCTTGTTCTGGTTTGCCTAGATAGAAGTCTCTGAGCAGGCGAGTCAAGTAGGTTGTCATGGGGTATATTTCTGAGATTAAGTACCTTCAAGAAGATATCGGTGGGGGCGTGGCTAGGATGTAGACTGGTTGGCAGCATCTTTTCTCAGCTCTGCACTCAAAAGATATTTCTGACAGGAATTTTTAAAAAGTAGATATTGTAGACAAACCTCTTTTGTTGAATTACTTCTACTAATATCACTAGAAGTCTACAGTATTATTTTTCCTGTCAAAAACAAGAAGGAAGGTATCTGAATCTACTGAAAATGAGCTTTTCTAAGCATACCACACAGGACCAGATGATGAAAAAGGAGATACAGTCTTTATTAAATGCTACACAAGACTTGTCAGTGAAATTTGACAAAATGAATACCAAACCGGACACTTTTGAGGAGAGATCTACAAAACAAATACAGCAACTACAAGAAATAATGACGCAACAGAAGTCTCAAATAGCTGACATAGAGAGATCCTTAAATGATACTGAGGGCAGACTTTCAGAACAAGATCTTCAGCTACATTTTTTATCACAACAAAATGCTTCATTACAAAATAAAATAGAGGATTTAGAGAACAGGTCCAGACGAAATAACCTTTGCATCTATGGGCTACCAGAGAAAACAGAGGGAGATAACATGGTGACTTTTCTTACTACCTGGTTACCAGAAGTTTTAAAATTGCCTGAAGCTCTTTCTTATGGAATTGAAAGAGTCCACAGATCCTTAAGAGCTGCTTCATCAACCATCAAATCAAAAAATCACCCGAGATCAATAATAGTAAAGTTTTTTTCATCACAGGACAAGGAACTTATTTTAAAAAACAGCATGGTCAACTTCTCCAGTTAAATACAAAGACAACATAATCAGATCTGATAATGATTATTCTGCTGGAGTTATAACTGCAAGAAAAGAATGTCTCCCTCTGATAAAGCAATTGAAAAAAAGACAACTTAAAGTCCACTTGCTGTTCCTTGCAAGAATAAAAATATGTTTTACTGAAGGTCCTAAAACTTTTGACACTCTGCAAGCAACAGTTTCTTATCTTTCAGCTAATAAAACCTTGGATAATGTGGAAGAAATGGATTTCTCCCAATTTGGGGTTAAGCGTCACTTAGAAAAAAATGAATGGAGCACTGCTGACAAGAAGAAGAAGAAACGATAAAAGACATATGAAAAACACAAACATTATTGTCTTCTATTTGCTCTGTAAGGCAAAAAAGTTCTTTGAAAGCATTCATGCTTTACACATGTGTCAGTCTTTGAAACAATATAAATACAAAATAAGCAGGACATTTTATAACCAAAGGAAACAACCCTAAAGAAAGCAAGGTAACATATCTTTCTCTATTACAGTGTAAATACTTACAGTCATGATTTTTCTAACTCTAAATGATGTTTAGATAGTTCATTTATAAATTACCTGCCTTTTACTGCTAGTATAGAATATGATGTATTTACACTGACATATTAATGTGGTGTGTTTAAATGAGCATGATTCCTTTTTATATTATTTACACTAAGCTGCATGAAATATCTAAACTGATGTATTTAATACACATAATAATATATAAAAACTGATAGTAATAACTGCCAAAAGTGCCTTGAAAAGTAATTATCTATTCTTTGATGCTAAAAGGGCCTTTTTGACTAACAAACAACTGCTTGGCTTGTATATCTGCCCTTAATGTTAAGAAAACTAATAGAAGTTTAATGAGCTGGTGTTCAGTTTAAAAAAAGCCCTAAAAACTTCACTTACTTTGTTTTTGTCTTCCCGCCGTGGTCATGAGCTGGGAACTCTTATTTTACCACCCCTGAATGAAGGTTCCTCAGTTAGAATCCATTACAGTGTGTTAAACCTTCTAACAGCACAAAATGAAAGTAAACAGTCATGAGTGATGTCAGCACTAAAACAAGACAGTATGGGTGTGGTGACAGCTCCTAAGCTACTTAAAGTAACCAGCACACTATTTATGAGATGGCAAAGTGCTTTTACAGTTTTAACAAATATTAAAAGTACACTGAAGTACCTAATGAATTTAGAAGGTATCAACACATACATGATGTTTTATTATATTGTAATATTTGTTATTCATTTTGAATTGTGCACATAAACAGCACACAAAGCTTAAAACGAAGTATATCACTTAAACTGTATGAATAGTTAACACATACAGACTTTACTATAATCTTTTCTGATAAGATCACCCACGTAAATTACTATAATTTAACTTAATTTTATAAAAATTTAATATATTTAAGTCCTTGACTGGAACTATATAACATATTTGTAAACACACTGCAGCTAGTGTACTCAACCTTAATGATAGTAAGTCAATTAAGGTTCATAAATGTAGCTATGTGTTATTAGGCATTTTAAGGGTAAAAAGGAGTTGCTGTTTAATTATCAAGATACTCTGTAAATATTAAATTGTTCAAGTAGCACAATCATTAAGCAGTAATGAGCAAGAAAAAATCTCAGTCTTGCTTATGATATTGTTATATATATATATATATATATATATATATATATATATATATATATATAGGAAAGAACTGCTGAATTATAAGTATGCTTTTATTAAAGGCAAGTTATATTAATATTGAACATCCTCAATGAAAATGAATGGTTGTGTAGAGACACAGTAACTCCCATTATATAACCAAGGCTAAAGAGATTGTCTTGCATGTCTAAATTGATCAGCCTTGAACCTTAGATTGCAAATAGACATGCAACATACTTTTACTTATAATACTGAATATATATTATATAACATCACAAACTCTAAAGCCATTGTCAGCTACATCTCATATCAATCAGCATTAAAATATGATTTGAATAGCATAGGCATTTACTAACATATTGCTGTTGGTACCTGATATGCATATAAGTAACAGGTCTAATTTCTGTCTATGAAAGTAAATACCAGGCTGTGTGCATTTGTTAATTATGAAACAAGAGCGTACTATCTATTCTTTTTAATATCCTATAGGTATGTACTTGTTAGAGACACACACATGCTGCAAAGCTGCTAGTTATTGCATATTCATTAGTATATTTCTGACTGCAGTGTTATAAATATATGGTGTGGACCACTTGAGTTGAGAATATGTCTCTATATTGGGCATGTTCTCTGTTTGAACGTTGTATATTATCTATAATATGATATGGAGTACCCTCACTAAATTCAAAGAAGCCACAATAGAAACAAATATTTATTAAAAATGGAGAATAGAAGGATGAAGAGAAAAATGAAGGAAAATGGTTGATGGTCATATAAGGTTATCTTTTCCTGTGTATGTAGAAGAGTTGACAGTAATAAGTACCAAACAATTGTGTTATAGCATATTTAAAGCCTACTTTGCTTCTCATATTTTCCAACCTTACAGTTATAACGCTGCAGATAAATCCTGTAAAATCATAAGGAGTATGAGTTGCTATTTGACATATGACATATGTGGTACACTAGCAATGAAATATGCCAGTGGCACTAATAAATATATAGGAATTGCTAATAAATATAGTCTTAAACTATATAATACCAATGCCAAAAAACAAATTAGTAGCATTCATACCACTAAAATATGACTTTTTGAATTAAAAGAAAACTATAAGATTACTGATAAATGACAATACAAATGTAACATTATATTCATTGTTACGGATGCTTTCTGATTTAATCAACTTGTGGCATGGTTAACTGATGCATATAATGCTTAACATTTTTTTTTTATGTATGAATATATGTGTGTATGTATGTATGTGTGTATATATATATATATATATATATATATGTGTGTGTATGTGTATGCATGTATATATATATATATATATATATATGTATATATATGTATATATATGTATATATATATATATATATATATATATATATATATATATATATATATAGGTAGACCATTACAATAAATTTGATACCTATGAATGCCACTCACACTATAAGGGAGATAGACAGCAAGCATATTATTTTTAAGATGCATAACCATTATTGCTACACAAAAGATATATTAAAATAAAAGATTTTCCTTTACAATTTAAACAAAACCAAATAGTTAAGTATTAAATCTATGTATAGTTGTGTTGCCTTAGTGTTTTATAAAATATTAAAAATAGATAAAGACTGTATTTAAGTAATCTGTAAAGACAGATACATGTATACTTAAAAGATATATACGATACTTTACATTATAAAACTACCATATGGCAGGGCCGGGGGAGGATGCTGAAATGTAGACTTAGATAGATCGCTTGAATGATTAGATCATTAAAGGATGAGATGTTTTTTCTCATGGAGGGGTTTGGTGGTTGTTTATCTTAAATTGTTCTCAGTTATGATCTTGTAATTTACTTTTATTGGGTGTCTATAATCTATTGTAATACTGTTGGAAGAAGAAAGAACAAGTCATTCTCTTCATGTACACACATCTACACATTGTTATGAGTATATGAATATGGATAAAAGCAAAGCTAATATAAATCCAATTGCAAATTGTATATCTCTTAATGTAAATGGTTTAAATAATAGCTGCAAAAGGGGAAGTCTTTATAGATATTTAAAGCTATGTGAAGCACAACTAGTATTTTTACAGGAAACACACCTTACACAGGAAGACATAAATAAAATAAACAATAAAAATTATACAATACTAGTAAGTTCCACCTATAATCAGAAGCGAAGGGGAGTAGCAATTTTGTGGAAAAACACAACTTTAATGCCTAAAAATCATAAACACGTTCCATGACAACTCAGGAATGTTTTGTCTAGTGACAATATCTATCAATGAAATGATATATACATTAGTGAATATTTATTGGATACCAGGACTAGGTGTTAGAGTGGCCAAACAACACTTAGAAGACATTGTACAATATACCAAAGGCAATTTAATCATAGCTGGAGATTTCAATTGCATTATAAAAGAAACTGACACAAATACTAAAACTACATGTAAGAGATCACCTTTAACAAAGTTGTTATCTGAGTTTGTTGAAACTTTTAATATAGTTGACATAAATGAGTATGCTATCCCAGATTCACTATTCTTTACACATTTTTTCCATAGACATAATACATACTCTAGAATAGATAGAGTGTACATAACAAAGGATTTAACCTCAAAATTAAATAAGGTCAAGACAATTTCATGTCCATTTTCGGACCATAACACCATAACGTTTGAGATAGACTTATGTTTTAAGAGAAGGATATCAGTAACAAGAATACCATCTTACATAACAAATCTCAAAGATTTTAAGGAATTTTATATTAAAGAGACACAAACATTCCTAGATATCAATCTTACAAAAGATGTATCTGAAATATATATATGGGATGCATTGAAAGCATACCTATATGGAAGAGCGGTGGGATGGTATAAAAATAAACAAAAACAGTGGAATAAGGAATTAATGGAATTACAGTCAAAAGTAGATAATTTAAAGCTTGATATTCAAAATGGAAACACCAACTTAATAAAAGAACTAGAAGATACTAATAAAAATACTCAGAGATGCTACACCACAAAACAATGATCAACTTAGAAAAATTAAACTATGTTACTATTCAATGAACCCTAAAACCAATGAAGAATAGCAAATAGGACTAAAAAGATTATTAAAACAAATCAAATCAAGGAAATACATAATATAGAAACCAAAAAGAAAGTATCTGATTTAGAAGGAATACTAGAAGCTTTTAGGCTATTTTTCATAAACTTAATAATCAAAATGAGAAAACAGAAACACATTCAGCATTGAAAGCTTTTCTCAAAAACAATGTTAAAGTTAGGTTATTAGAGGAGCAGGTACAACTAATAGATAAACAAATAACAATGACAGAACTTAAAGCTGAAGTAAATAAGCTAAAATTAAACAAAGCTCCAGGTATAGATAATATCACCCCAGAAATGTTTAAATTACTATCAAATGAGGCTTTGCTGTTGTTATTGAATGTCTTTACATCAGTTAAAAATGGTAAAGACATTCCTCCTTTTTGGAAGTACACATTAATATCACCAATTCTGAAACAAAATAAAGATCCCAGTGAATGCTCATCATACAGACCCATTTCACTTCTTAATATAGATTATAAAATTTTTATGGCAATACATGCTGCTCGAATAAAACAATTACTACCACTTTTGATAGAAGAGGATCAAACAGGTTTTATAAAAGATAGGAACACTTATGACAACATTAAAAGAATTATTTCCTTAATTGATTATATAAATGTCACAAAAAACAAAATGAATGTTATTAGCTTAGACATAAATAGCACATTTGATTCAGTGAACTGGGATTATCTGTGGTTAGTTTTAGAAGAATATGGCTTCTCAAACAACTTCACTTTGTTAATAAAATCATTATATGAAAAATCATTGGCTTATATAAAACTGGGATCTTGTCTGTCTAAATCTATTAAAATAAATAAGGGCACAAAACAAGGCTGCCCTCTTTCTCTGTTATTGTTTGCGCTAGTCATTGAACCCTTAGCAAATAATATATGTATGGATAAAAATATTGAAGGAATACAACTAGACAACAGCCTAGAGCTTAAAATTCAACTTTTTGCTGATGATATTTTAATTACCTTAAAAAATAATAATAGCAGTTTAAAAGCATTATGGGACTCAATTCAAAACTTTCAAAACTTTTCAAGTCTTAAATTTAATGAGAGCAAAACAAATGTATTGCTTATAAATACTAATAAAAAAGATCTAAATAAAAAATACCATAAATATATCTCTACCGATAATATAATTAAATACTTGAGAATTATAATAACTAACAACCTAGATACTACAATTGAAACAAATTATAAAGAGACCGTAAATAATATTAAAAATCTAATACAAAGATGGAATAAATTCTTCTTTTTAATGGAAGAAAGGCTTTATATAATTAAAATGATCATATTTCCAAAAACTCTTTATGTCATACAAGCTTGTTCTTTGCCACCAGCTAAATCGCACCTAAAACAATTAAATGATTTAATTGTAAGATTCCTATGGTATCCAAAAAAACCAAGGATAGCTATGAAGTATCATCTAGATGACTGGGATATAGGTGGCATAGGTTTACCAGACATAGAAATATATTTGCATTCATCCATTATTAAAACAATATCATTATGGCTAAATACAAAATATACATCAAAATGGAAGCTAGTTCATGAGAGAATCTGGTTAAAATCAGGATTTGTAGTAGCAAATAAGTATACAGATTTCATACCAAACAATTTTCTATGGCTGATGAAGGAATATATGATGATACATAAGAATAAAAATATAAGTTCCAAATACATTACTTATACATTAAAAATTTTCCAAAATCTTATTAATAGCAATCCTGATATTAAAGCATGGTCATTTCTTTTATATCCAGTAGCGTACACACAAGGTAATATAATAACATTTAATATAGAAATAGTCAACATGCTTAAAGAAAAGGGATTAATATATTGGCATCAATTGCTAAACTCTGGAAAACCTCTGACAATAGACCAGATTAAACAGAAATTAAATATGGAAGATAGTTCATGGTTACATGTACAAGAATTAAGACAGTATATATTAAGCAAACAAGAAACAATGCAACCATCAATAAGACAAAATGTTCCTAACCTTATAGAACATATAATATTACTAACGAATCAACCCATTACTGGAAAGGGATACTTATCATCTATTTATAAAACAAACAAAAAAATAAAAATGCATAATAATGACAAAATATGGAATTATTATAGATCAGTTAATGGACATGTGCCAAATGACAGAGATAAAAAACTAATTCTTCTCTCTCCAAAGCAGACATCACTTTCATTACACTGGAAACTTTTTACATGGCAATTCATACACAGATCTTATGTAACCCCTCATAAAATGGAACTTATGTTTAAGAAAAATATTGGCTACTAGAGATGTGATTTATCAATAAAAGCAGACTAGCAAAATATGTTCTATGAATGCCATTTGATTAAACCATATTGGAATAAAATAAATTATTTTCTGCAAATGGTATTCAATGATAAATTCCAGATTTCCAAATCTATTATTTTGTTTAATGCACCTGTACCCGACTGTGTGCCAAGAACAAAATATGTAATCTTATGGACTCTCCTAGCTATTGCAAGGAAGAACATTATATCAAACTGGAAATCCAAAGCTTTTCCAACTTTTAAGCAATTCATGAATATGGTGTCAGCAGTATCGCAATTGGAAATGAACACTATTAAAGGAAGAACTGAAAGAACTACATCATTATACGTAGCATGGCAAAAAGTAACTGAAATACTGAAGAATAATGACTGCAGCAGATTATAATCAGGAAACAATTGTATAGAAAGTCAATTATATGTCAACAATAGACTCCCTTGTAAATACTTTATTTTGGTTTTAATGTTTGATATCTGTTTAGAGGTTTTAGCCTACCTTTTTAAATAATGTGTAAATACTTCATTGTCATAAATAACCTGCATTCATGTTTTCTTGTTTTTGGAAATGAATAAAAATATTAAAAAAAAAAAAAAAAAAAAAGAAGATATCGGTATTGTCATGCTTTGACCTCTCTAGTAAATGCTTTGTACTCTGTACTGCATGTTCAGCAAGGCTGTTTGACTATGGGTATTCAGGACTACTAGTAACATGGATAAAGTCCCATTCTTTTGCAAATCTCTGAAACAATTGTCTGGTGAACTGAGAACTGTTGTCAGAAAATAACTTTTTGTGGACTACCATGGACTGTGAAATGACATTTCATCTTACTAATAACAGCACTGGGCATTAAGTAGCAAATTTATCTCAAACCAGTCCAAATAAGAGTCTACCAACACTTAATAATGCTGATTGTTGTACTCAAATATGTTAGTAGTTGCTGTTGACCAAGGTAGTTCAGGAATTTGGCTTAGCTGAAGTGACTCTATTTGCAAATGTGGCTTAGTACTGTAGTACACTGAACAAGAAGAAAACACTTTATCAATATTTTTACATAAAGAAGGCCAAAATATTTATCCTCTCACCTTTCTTTTGGGTGAATCGGAACCTGGGTGGCCACGATACAAAATCTGAATGTTTTCACATTCTAAGGAAGTATGAACAATAACTTTTGGACCTTTGAAAATGATACCATCTTCCATCAGTATCTCATCATGGAAAATAAGGTTGTACTTCTGATGGTACACAGGATTGCTTTGATGGTCATCCTACATTAATGAAGTGGTTGAGCTTTTGCAAAATTGGATCAGTCTTTGCATGATTATGCACTTTCATGACATCTAACTCAAAATTCTCTGCATCAAGTTGTTCCATGGTATTTCTGGGTGATCTGGCTAGGGTATCAGCCAGATAAAGAAGTTTGCCTTTTGTATAGACCATTTTGAAATTATACTTTTGCAATTTGAGCATCATTCTTTGTAGTCTTGTGGGAGGTGAATGCATAGGCTTCTTTAAAACAGTGGCTAGAGGTTGATGGTCAGTTTCTCCAGATAGCTCAACCATAAATATAATCATGGAACTTCGAACATGCAAATACAATTGTCAAAAGTTCCTTCTCAATTTGAGCATACTGTATCTCAAGTTTGGGTAAAAGTTATAGATGCATAGGCAACAAGTCTGCCCTCTTGAAGAATAACTGCAGAAGACCGAACTTTGAAGCATCACAGGAAAGAACTACTGGTTTGTGGGCATCATAGTACCTTAATGTAGGTGGGTTGGCAATTTGCTGTTTGAGGTTATCAAATGCTGTCTGGTGTTGTTCTAACCATGACCAGGCAACATTTTTGCATGTCAGCTCTCTTAAAGGCACTGATAACTCAGTAAAGTCAGGGAGAAATTTGCCCAAATAGTTAACCATACCAAGAGAATGCTGTAGAGCTTGAACATTGTCTGGAGCTGGCATCTCAAGAATGGCTTCTTGTTTAGAAGGGTCTAGTCGTAGGTCTGTACTGGTAAATAAATTAACTATATAAGTAATTTCTGATAGTCTAAATTTACATTTCAGAGGATTGAGCTTTAAATTCACTTCATTCACTCTGTCCAGAACTTTCCTGAGGTTTCTGTCATACTCTGCTTCACCATTACCTCCAGTCAGTAAATCATCAACTATTATTGTACAAGGGTAGCCTGAAAAAATAAGCTCAAGTGCATGCTGAAAGACTTCACTGGCAGAATTTATTCCAAAAGGCATCCTGAGGAATTTATATCTACCAAATGGGATACTGAATGTAGTCTGTAGTGAAGGTTTGTGATCAAGCATTACTTGCCAAAATGAACTCTTTGCATCTAAGACAGAAAAAAACAGTGGCATTTGGCATGAGGGTGGCAATCTCCTTGACTGTACAAATAAGATGATGAGGTATTTTTAATGCCTTGTTCAAATCTCTTGGGTCAATGCATATTCTGATTTCAACTGAATTTTTCTTATGAGCAGCTACAGTGGAAGACACCCACTCAGTTGGCTCTGTGACTGGACAAATCACACCTTGCTGCACCATTTTGTCTAACTGGACCTTGACTTTGTCCTGCATAGCTACTGGAACTCTCCTTGCTGGTCTGACCATTGGACTGACCTCCTGAACTACTTTCATGGAGTACACAACTGGACATTTGCCTAGCTTGTCATCGAAAACATCAGCATACTCTCAGAAAATAGCGTCACTGAAGCTAGAACTGGGGCATGTGTTTACATGATGGACTTCTTTGGTAAATGAAAGCCGTTTCATTCTCAGACTGTCTCTGAGATCTAATAATGACTGAACAGGTCTTCTGACTACATAAAATTGCAAGCTGTAACTGTTCCCAGGTGAATAGCATGAAAGCACTACTGAGCCTTCAGTTTGAATCTCTTCACCTCCATAAGCAGCAACCTTCGCATAATTGGCCAAATTAAGTTGCTCAATAGCCCTCATTTTTTAAATGATTCTGCTGACATTACATTACAATTTGAACCAGTGTCTACTTTGAGCTCTGTGGGTTTACTATTGATCAGGACAGTACAAAATACTTCATCTTTGCCAGGAAATCTACTGCATTAAACGTTTCACTGACCAGTGATACACCATCTACATAGACATTAGGGTTGCAGTTTTCTACATGATCAACTTGCTTTTCTGAATGACCTTTCTTAATAACTGAATGTGGCTTGCTTGATTTACAAAACATTTGAAAATTATTCCATTTTTTACACTTGTGGCATTGCTGACCAAATGCTAAGCACTTCTCTCATTGAGACTTATGATTGGCTCCACAATTATGACAGTTAACAATAAGTCTTGACTTGGGTTTTGTTGACTCACCCTTATACTGCACTGAGCAATGTCCTTTTTACTGATCTAGTCTTGGAACCTGATAGAAAGCTATGGCTTCTCCCAGCAGAACCCACAGGGGTTGCAGCTGCCATGTGCTTAGGTCTATTTCTGCTTACCACATGCTGCACGCTGTCTACATTTGCTCTAGAGGCTGTTGGAACCATGCTCTTATCATTTGCAAGCATACCTGTGTGCTTTTCTGTGAGCCCATTGATTTGACAAATCTCTATGGCTTTGCTTAATGTTAAATCACTGTCATGAAGCAAAATCTTTCTCATTGCAGCACTATTAACACCACACACAAGCTTGTCCTTCTCATCTTTCAAGTCACTAAATCTGAACGTTTTGGCATTATTTTTCAAGTCTGTGATATAAGCTGCAAAAGTTTCACCTGGCTTTTGGTCTCTTGTATAAAATAAGTGCCTCTCTAATGTAACATTTGTCTGGGGTTGCACATTTCTCTAAATTTACAGTTCAAGCACTCAGGGTCCTCTCTTGATTCAGCCAGTACCACAGTATGGCAGTTTTCCCCCTTTCCTGCATATACTGCTGGTGCATACACAAATGAATGCTATCTTTCAATGGCTTCTGACCCAGCTAAGTTAAGCAAAATGAATGGCCTTGTAGGTGCCTCTTTGTCAAGAAAGCTGCTTGTATGAAAATATTGTATTCCTGCTCAAATACTCTCCAGTATTCTGCTATATTATGATCAAACACAAGTGGACTAGGTCTGCAAAATGCCCTGCCATATCAACACACAGCAGTGAAGATGCTTGAAATTATGTACAAACATACACACATAAATATTTATGTCAGAACTTGTAATTATGCCCATTAGCAAACAAATTCTTTGAAACAACTGCACTTTGCCAAATAAATCTCCGTATCACAAGAACACTTTGAAATCACTGTACTTTGTGAAACCACTCCTTATCAGTCTACGAAATCCTTTGAAATGACTGTACTTTGCAAATAAACTGTACACAGTGGAAAAAAGCTCAGATTAAGAAACACTTCAAGATGAATACACTTTGCAAATAAACTGTACACAGCACAAGAACCTTTCACAATGACTATACTTTGCGAAATAACTCTGCACAGTGTAAGAAACACTTTAAAATGGTGGCACTCTGCGAATAAATGCACACAGCACAAGAAACTTTTCGAAATGGCTGTACTTTGACTGTACTTTGCAATATAACTCTACTTTGCACACAGCAAATTCTTTGAAACAATTGTATCATAATAAAGCATGCACTCTGCAAACACTTTGCACACTCTGAGATACTTTGAACAATTGTATTTATACTTTGAATGGCTTCAGTCAATGTGAAATAGTAGTTTGTGCTCAAACACAGTCTTTTACTAAAAAGCATGCAGTTGCCTTGCTCTTTAAGCTTAATTTGCTTTCTATTATACTCGTTATGTCCTTTTAATCTCTTATCATGCTCATTATACTTTTCTTGTGCCCGTTTTACTTTAAACATCCTCGTTATGCAAACCAAAGGTAATTCTAAACCCAATATGAATATTTCTGCTAGTTTTATCAAATACCATAGTTTTGAACATTTTGTTTAATTAATAATGCATTTTGTGTCTTTTGTTTGATTAACAATATGTTTTGTGCTACACGTTTGATTAGTAATGCGTTTTGTGCCTTACAAATGCTCAGTTTCATTTTCTTTGCCAAATAAATCATTTGTGCAAGTTTTTTGTTACCTTAAGTTTTTTTCTGGCCTTGTCACTCGTCTGGTCAGGATAAAACAGACAAGCGGTTGTGGGTTCAGTTCAAGCAGCTTAATTACACGCAAACACATCAGGAATGAAGCTTTGTAACTTAAACTTAAACTTATAAATAGACTAAGTACCACACTCATACATGTTAACACTCTGGCTGTTCTCTCAAAATGGCACTGCTGCCTACATGTGCTCACTGTTTATATGAATGTGCTTACATCTGGAAATGCTTCTTAAAGGTACATACACAAGCTCTGTTCTACAGTTCAGATCTTGGCTATTGCAACTTTTCTTTTAGCCTCTTTGTTAGCCAACCAAAATTTCTTCTTTGTCTGGTCCATCTTTTATATCTCTTAATTTTTCCTGCATTCCTTCTCTTTTTTGATGACTTCCTGGACTTCAGAATTCCACAACCAGCTTTCCTTATGTACCTTATTTCCATACCTGGCTTTGCCACATATTTGTTTTGCTGTTTTCGCACATACTGTTTTGAGGCACTGCCATTCTTCTTCATATTTGCCTATTTCCTCTTGTTTCTGAGATACTACAACCCTAATTCCTTGACTCCCTATGTTTTCTCTCTAGTCAACTTCCAGGTTTTCAGCCTAATCTCTCTTGACATTAAAACATTCTCTCACCACTACTTGCAGCTGAATCTGGCACCTATTGGTCTATGCTGTGGGCCAATTGTTTCACTGGGGGTGACTTTCTTATTGCTGATTCTACCCTAGTGCTTTTTCTTTGCTAAGAGGAAATCTAACTGATTTGCATGTTGGCCACTCTTGTATGTGATATTGTAAATGCCTCATTTGCTGAATATATATTGATCACCATCAAGGCCATTTAACAGAGAGAAGTCTAGAATCCCAAGCCTTCTTTATTCCTGTTACGCCACCCCATGTGAATCAGGCAGTCCTCATCCTGTTTTGTCTGTCCCGTTGTGTCTATTCAGGTCACCCATTATCAACACTAATTCCTGTTGTCCTGGTTTATTTAGTAGGTCTTGTAACTGCTGTCTGAATACACTTTTTTTTTCAGCATCACAACCCTGCTGTGAGGCATAAGCTAAGACTATGAATGGCTCCCTATCCTTACATTGCAATCTGATTGCCATGAGTCTGTCACTAATTGTGATGACAACTCTCTTTGACTTCTGGACCCTTTCCCTCACTACAGTTCCTGCCCCATTTTTAGTCTGTCCTCCTCCTGAGTAGTAGACTCTGGATCCCAAGCCAAGTAGTTTTGCCACACTGTCCTTCCATCTTGTGTCATGGATAACCAGGATGTCTAGCCTATTCCTTATCATCATGTTATCCACTCCCAAGCTGCATCCTGCCAGTGAACCTACATTGAGTGTAGCAATTCTTAGCTCACATTTGGCAGGTTGATTGGTTTTATATACAGCTTTCACTCAACAGAGATATCCCAGAAAACCCAAACTTGGCAGCTGGACATCAGGTGCCAGTAGTTTATTGACCCAGGACTGCTAGGTTTTATGATTGTCACATACACCCTTTCCCCAATTAGCATGGGTCCCTGGTGTATGTTGAAGTAGGATTGGTCCTCAACCCATTTATCACTGGCAAATACTCATGTCCATTTTTGTTGACATTAGTCAACATGACTAAATCACCTAGAGTCAATTTTTCACTATCAAGTGGCTAATTCTGACAGTTTTGAATAATAAAATTAAGAAAATGTAATAAACGGCATTACTGGCTAATGGTAATTCTCAGTGATTTACCAGGTTATCAAAACTTTTATGAAGGCAAAGATACAAAAGAAAATCAATGACATTCTGTGAAACTCAAGGCATTTGAGAGGTATGATGTGAAATAACCTTCACAATAAAAAAATGACAAACACAAACAAAAACACCCCCCATCCCAAAAAAAAAAAAAACCAGCAAGCACCTCTGACATTAAATGTCTGCAAGTAATCATTTCACAAAATGCTCATTCACATATTTGTGAATTTTGTAACATAACTTCTACCAAAAATATCTATAATCATGAATTATAAGAAGAAGGAAGCACTGCATGGTTTATTTATTTGATTTTATTTACACATTTATTTTTTTTTTCCAAAATCTTTATTAAAATTTTCAAACTTTTATATAACAATTAAAGACTTCACCAGTAATGTAGTGAGTATAAATAAAATCAAGTAAAGTATTTAACACATTATAATAGATAACATAAGAACTATATGCAAAAAGTGCTAAATGCCTGTATATATTTGTGTATATCAAGTTAATACAATCGAATAATACACAAAAAGGTAGTAGGTCTTTTAAAAATAAGATGTTTGATGCGATTTCCTTTCATTGTTAATTATATCTCTTTGTAAGTATTTAAATTTATTGTAAAATATGACCAAGGAGTATTTTCCAAAATTGTATGTAGTAGGAGTGATTGGTTATTTATTATTAACTTATGTGCTGTTATGTACTTAATTGCAACTTGTTTGAAACCACCCCATGACATCTTTGGTCTGTCAAGACGTTTTTGTGAAATGTATAGTTTAAATTGTGAAAAAAGGGTGATTAAAACATGCATTTTTGCTTTGTTAAACCAGATAGAGGGATATGTAAGACTGCAAATTCCCAGGACAAAGTGGTTTTCTCATAGCCTATTTTTCTATCCTGACTTTTAAAGAACACCATAGTTTTAAGAACATTTACAGCTCAAAAAAAAATAGGCAGTATAGTAACTATTTGGAACTTACAGTATGAGCAATTTGGTGAGGATGTGGAGTAATATCTATTTAGTATATCTGGGGTTAAATATGCATTGTTCACACTCAATAATTGAGTCTATATCAGTTTTTTAAAGGGCAGTAGCCTTAAAGTTAATTGAATAGATTGGGTTTTCTGACTGTTTTGAATTGCTGAATTTAAATGAATCCAAAAGTTAGAATAGAGAATAACATATTGATATTTAATAGATTCAATTCATTTATACATATTCAATATCATTTTTTGAAGGTTAAGTGCATTCCACAATGCTTTGCACAGATTTATGTTGTTGTTGTTAACCTGAGGGTCCTCCAAGAGGGCCGAGATCATTTCTCTTACTTGTCTTAATATGACAAAATATCATTTAGGAGGGTTCTAAGCATTCCTCAAATCACTACTTGATAGATTTCTCTGAGCATAAATGTCTGATACATTATTTTCTTTGAATGAAGGATAGCTATCTAGGTTAAGCATTGAGTTTTTTAATATAAACTTTGGGTTAAGATGAACTGGATATAGAATTTTGAATGAACTTGTTAGGTTTAGTGAGTCAATTACTTTTTGTAAAATTATTATCTTAATCTTTAAATATTTATGTATTTTGATGCTTCCAATACACTCATTGCTAAGAAAGGGTAAAGCTTTAGGATTGTATTTACAGCTAATTACTTGATTATACCAAACGTTAACCCAAGTAGGTCTCCAGTCACTCTTAGTTGGGTTATAATCAGATATTGCTATGCTTCTACTAGATTTAATTATATTATAATAGAGTTTAAAGTGAGGGAAGCCTAAACCACCATTTTTTTTAGGAAAAGTCAGTTTCTGGTAACTAATTCTGATTTGGGTGCCCATAAGAATTTGGATAGATTTGTATTTATATTTTTAAAATAAATGTTTTGTATTATCATATTAGATGCATTAAATTTAGAAAGTTGTCTTGGTAATATATTTATTTTAATGATAGCAACTATTGCTAGCAAAGGAAATTTTAGTTTATTCCATCTAAGAATATCTTGCTCAATAGTTGTCCTTAATTTCAATACATTGTTTTGGTAGGACAAACTGAGATCATGATAAAGAGATATACCCAAATATTTCAACGAATCATTTAATTTAATTTCAGTCTCTGGAAAATGGTTAATTAAATTATACTTTGGATCTAAGGGAAAAATAGCAGATTTAATCAGATTTACTTTATTGTCAGAAAAATTTGAAAATATGCCAATACAATGTAATATTTTTGTTAAGTCAGTACTGGGTAAAGTGAAATAGAGGTTTAAATCATCAGTAAAGGCCATTAATGCAACCCATGCATTGGCTCTTTCAGGAATGTAATGCAAAGTTTTTTAGTTATAAGAAGGAAGAGAGGTTCTATATATAGATTAAATAGAAACGGAGATAACGGAGAACTTGTCAGAAATCACAGTAGAAGCATAAACATTGTATGTTTTGCTCCTACTTGTCATGTCAGTTATAGGATCATTAACTGCATTCCAGTCTCCTCCTATAGTATAGTAACAATTAGGGAAGAGGCTTAGTATTTTATAGATTGACATGATAAACTCATGTTGTTTAGTACAAGGTGCATATAAATTCAAAAATAGTATAGGTTTATCAAAAAATATATTTTTATAACTGAATAGCACCATCTCCCCTCAATGTCTGAATCATGTTGTAAAACAGTATCTTCAAAGGATTTTTTAATAATAATTACAACCACCATACTGTTAGACTTATTGCTTGATACAATGATTGTTTTAAGCTACTTGTCTTACTGAAACTTGGCCAAAACCTTGAAAGGCAGATAATGAGGTTTTACACTCAGGTTATAACATACTAAGGTGAGACTGTATCACTAGGAAGAGAAGAGTGGTAGCTGTACTATACAAAACTACTCTAGATGTGACCTCTGATTCCACACAACCACTCCATGTTGATAATGCTGAAATTCTCGTTACCAAGCTTCAAATTAATAAAAACAAAAGTATTAACATAGCCTGTGTCTACATTCCTCCAGGTAATAATGCAAACACCCTAGAATATATCCCCTCTTCAATATCGACTGGAATATTTGTTCCTCAGAATCTCCGACCATCAATGTAAATCTATACGGATTTACTCAGATCATATCCTTCCCTACTAAGATCAGTAAACCTAACAACAAAGATAGTATCCTAGATTGGATACTCATTAATAGACATCCCCACATGTATAGGGCAGGTACCTACCCTAAAGACATAAGTGATAATTTTCTTACCTATATAATCAGGCATAAGACTGACAACCCCCAACAACCTACTTGCAAAATAATTAGAAACAACAAAAACTTTAACCCCGCTAATTTCCAAAATTAATTAAAAGCATGTAATTATATGCGGTGATGGTGCTGCGTTAGCGTTGCCGCCTCACAGTAAGACGTTGTTCTGTTCGATTCTCAGCTAGAGCATCTTCTGTGTGGAGACATGCGTGAATGGGCATACCTACGTTGAAGGTTGTGCGTCAGGGCCGGCAACTCGGCATGTAAAATCTACTGCCAATCATTAGCGGACCGGAGTTCCGCTGTGGCGACCCCTAACCGGGAAAAGCTGAAAGACACAACAATTCAAAGTATGTAATTGGACAGTCCTAAAACATCTACCACTTGAAGAAGTTGTATTATATTTCAACACCAAATTCCTAGCCATCCGTGATACCCATGCACTTGCACGTTCTATAAGAATTAAAGCAAAAGTTGCGCCATGGCTTTCAAAAGAAACCAGACAAATGATTTTACTTAGAAACAAAGCTTGGACCATGTAGTGTACCACAAAATTCCCCTTAGATCAACTTAGATTTAGACAACTAAGGAACAACACTAAAAAGTCTACCACCATAGATAAAAAAAACAAAAAAAAAAAAAAAAACTTTTACTGCCATTTACAACAGAAGCATCAAAACAATCCATAAAAGTTTTGGGCAGGCATAAAAAAACGTATTCACCCAGGGCAATTCACAACTCCTACCCCCTCAGCTACCATCCAAAAACCTTCAGAAAACATTGCCAATTCATTTAATAGTTTCTTCACAGAAACTATCCAGTCACTAGCTTACCGACTATCTCCCAGTTGCCCAAGTCCTAAAGCTGCCGCACCTAGTTCTCAACTCCGTTATGTAGGGCAGATGTCCAGACAGCTCAAAACTTGGATTTTTGAGCATACGAGTGACATTAGAAATGGGCACTTGCTAATGCATTATATAAATATGCCCAGAAACATTCTTCTGCTGTGCTTAATTTCACTATTATTGACAGGATTAATCTAGCTTCATGTAATAAGTTAGGCTTGCATGGTATCCTGAATAATAAGGAATATTCCTGGATAGTGAGACTGGGGACTATTTTCAGCAGGGCTTAGTGAAGTGATGCTGTCTCTTTAAAGGGGTGGTGATTCTCTAATGTTTCTCTATTACTTGTATATTTAAAAGTGGCATTGTTGTTTGGAACTTTAACACTGATGAAGGCATGAAGTTGCCGAAACCGGTCTGTTCCTTAATGAAATAATATTAAATAAATGGTTTTGCTGATTTGAAGTGCTGGCTGCTGTTGTTTGGATTCATCATTTTGCCTTTTCACTTGGCTGTACCTGCATGAACCTTTGCATTCAAGCCATTTCCCCCCATATCTTGACCCCAGTGATCCGACATCATATGAGTCTCTTGTATGAATATTATTTCAACCTTCGATTTAAATGCAAATTCCATGCATCTATTATCCACATTGACATTCCTTACAAAAGTATATAATGGGAAAGTAGGTAGGTATTTCCTCACACCATATACACAAATATTTAAAGCACAAGCTTAAAAGGAGTGGCATATAGTACTTAACTCTTCCTGCTAAAATCCTGTGCCTAACCACACCTCTACAATGCCAGGAAGAGGGTGATGTAACAATGCATACATAAACATAAATGTAGACAGCATATAAACCTTGGATCCAATTATATTCTCTGTCTTAACATTTTAACAATGTTATTTTGAATAAACAAAAATTGAACAAGATGAATATAGTATAACTTCCCTATAATCCTGCATATCTTGTTGCATAGTCCGTGTTGTGCTGGGTAATCTAAGAGTACATAGGAACATTGCAGAAATATCATTTAGTAATTATGTTTAGTCAAACATATTGTCTGTAAATATAACTGAACATTTTTTGGCACAAAAGTCTGTGTTTCACATAATGGGTGCATTATTTATATTGCAAAAAATCAGAAAATGCATAATTAAATATTAAATCCACTTGGGATGTAAGAAAAACATCATTAATATTTTCATTTGCAAAGGTTACACCTGTGATAAATATGAGTGTTTGCATAGGAACTTTGTTGTAAGAGAATAAGGAAGTACTCTGCATAATCCTAGCCAAGTATAAACAGAGCCTAGGTGGTCTCCCGACCAGAAAGGATGCCAATCAGCAGATCAAGAGCTTCAGGTATAAGGAAAACTTACATTTATTCTAGGTTATTTTCATAAAGTTTTAAGTTATTTTTAGTAGATTATAACTTTCACTTTCTGCAGTACATGTACTAACAATGCAATTTATTTTATTTAACATTTGTTTACTGGGAAAGTCCAACTTGGAACAAGCCAATTTTCAGTGGAGGCCCAGGGAGAAATGCTCCAGACACATGTCTTTGTAATGTGGGAGGAAACCAGAGCATCCAGAGAAAACCCACACAAACTCAGAGAGGACATGCAGACTCCACACAGAGGGTACCCCAGACAAGAATCAAATAGGAGAACCTCTTGTTATGAGGCGACAATGCAAACTACTGCACCACTGCACCATCTGGGATGTAAAACCTTCATGGTTTAACATGGCAATCAACCTTTAATTGTGAGTAGTGTTGAAAGCATTAATAAAGGCTTGTTTTGCTTCTTTAGTTGATTCAAGTTCATATCTGACTCTTTTATCTTGAAATACTAGTGTGGGGGGTATCTCATTTGAAATTTAATCTTTTTAGAGATTGGGAATGCATAGAATGGTGACAGTCTCTGGTGATCCTGTTTAATTTGATCAGGAAGATCTTGAGAAAAAGTAATTTTCTTTCCATTCCACATCAGCATTCTTTTCTTTTTAGCAGGTACAAGTATTTTGTATGCATCCTAACGTCTTAAAAGCCTGATATAAATTTGCCTACGTTTAGCTTGGGTTGGTGCTGCTCTGAGTGCTCAATGTGCTCTCTAAATAAGGATCTGGTTGGGCTCTGCCTTGTTTTCTAATAAACCACGAAGAATTTGATGCAGAACTTCTATTAGTTATTATTGTTCATATTTTCAGGTACCTCACATATCAGTATATTATTTTGTTTGCTTCTGGCTTCCAGATCTAGAATTTCTGTTGAATTTCCTGAATGGTTTTGGTGTTGGACTGAGAAAATTATTGTAGCTGGTTCATCTTAATCTCATTTTTGATTGTGTTTGCTTCTGTTTTTTTTTTTTTTAGTCTTGTGTTGTCAAAAGTCTGGAGTTGTTCTGATAATTGCTGAATCACTGATTGCAGTGGTTGTAGTGCCATTTTAAAGTCTTCCAGTCTAGGGACATGGTCCATTTTCACCTTGTTTGTACATTTTTAGCCTTCCCATTGTCTAGTAGTTTGCTGCCATTTGGAGATAATTTCCTTTTCTGGTCTAGTTACTGCTAATAGTTTAGTTTTAGATGTTTATATGTCCATATTTCCAATCTGTTTGACATCTTGTATTTCGTTTTATGATGCCAATTTTTCCTTCCTTACAGCATGGAAGATCCAGAATGCTGTTGGGTAGATCATCCAACCTTCATAGGTAAGTCTATGTGCATCTTTAAATAATTTTACTTAAACAATGTGTATATTTGCAGTTTTTAAGTATTTGGATTTTAGAAAGCCATGCCCTATAGTGTTCTGACAATAGTCTCCATGGCAATTTCTACAAAACCATGCTGACATAGTGCTCACAGGTCAGCCCCCATTTTTACCTCCTTTATTTATTTATTTTTTTCAATTATTTAAACATTTCTTACATTTTATTGTCAGCCACCTGAATTGGTCTCAGGGCACCTTTAAGTTATGACCCAGGACAAAAGGCAGCACAATAATGCTGTTTTACATTTAACATAATTGTCAATTGACTTGGTATGCAAGTGCTTCACAATTTATACTTTAGAAATTAGGCTTTTGTAAACAATTACAGATTCAAGAGAGTTAAGCTTTTAACAGCAACTCTACAACGTAAAATAATTGACAGATGAACATTTATTGTATTTGCAACTTTATAATGTTTAAGAGTAAATTCAACAGGTAGCCTTAGAGGAGAATGCTCAGTTCATTATTCTGTTGATTTTACAGTAGTTTCTTGAATGCATTTATTTACTAGAGTTTATAAATTACTGGTTGCAGTTGTAAGCTTTATTTATATATATAAAATATCACTGATATTAATTAACAGTGCAAGACAGACTAAGAGTTTACTTATTCATTTTTTTCCATTCGATAACCAGTTGGTCATTAACCCTTTTTAGTCATGACCTGAGTACCTCAAGAGGAATACAAATACAATACAAGCAATAGAGTGTATGAGGACAGAGTGCAGAGTTACATAGGAATATAAAATTCAATAAATGCAGTCCTAGCAAAGTACAACTACTTATTAGAATAACATGGGTTAATTTATGTACTGATGTACAGGTCATAAACAGCACACGATAGTGCAGTAAATAAAGCATTGTCTGGAAATAAGAGATATTTAATATGGTTATTGTTACCCATTCTTCTTGAAAACATTTGCAAGTAGTTTCAGAAAGGAGGTGTCATTTAAGAACATTTTAAAAAGTTTCAGTGAAATATTGATTTTTTTTTTTGCATCTTTATGCGAGTGGTTCTGGGTTGCAGTTCCTAGTCTTGAAAAAGCACTTTCCATGAGAGTAGTTTTGAAATGTAGGTATACAGTGGATAAGCTTTTGTCTTGTGGATTTCTTATCTTATAAACTAACTCCAGAACTGGAAGTTTCCTTTTCAATGGGTGGCAATAGGCTTGTTTCAAAACTTTGAAGATCAGTGAGCTAAGGAGAAAGATAGCTCTATTATTCACTGAGCGCAACTTGGCATTTTCATGGATCATGCAGTGACGGAGTAAAGGTAGAGCTAGCTGGCTGTAAGAATCTATAGATTATATTCTCAACCATTTGTACTCAGTGGGAATTATAGGTTCAGTGTAAGACCAGAAAAGGAAGACCATATTCCAGGAAAAGTATGTTCTTACTGAATGATATGCAAGCTGTGGGTGAGAGAAGTGAGTGATCCTTTGACAAACTTTCAATTGAGAAAGGTATTTATTGATAATGATTTTTGTGAGCTTTGTATAGGACAGAGCTGGGTTTAAAGTTAGGCCTAGATATGTTTTTTCATTGATATTGGGTATACTGTTACCAATGAGATCTGTTAAGAGTGGGAGGAATATTGGGTAATTTTCTTGTATCGAAAAAACATAACATTTGTCTTCTTGCAGTTAAAAAGCACTGTTTTAGTGTGGGACAATTTTCACAAATGGATTAAATCCTTTTGTAGCTCTCTTTCAAGGTTGTTGTCATTATTCCTGTATTTTAACAGAAATATATAATCTGCATACATGACCAACTTCAGGTGTGCTACGTCAATGGGAAGGTCATAGGATCATGGAATCATAGGATCATAGGAAGTTGCTAGGCTATTGGCCCTGAGGCCCTTACAAATCTAGCCAAGAATTTAGCCCATGTTCCAACAAGTCAACACCTGATGCCTATGTCCAGCGGGGACACAGGTGGAATCCCAGGGGTGTATTTTCTGTTCCCCATCCAGTTATCCAAGTTGTGCTTAAAAAGGGATAATGCAATACTCTTCTTGACGTGGAGAGGGAGTCTATTCCACAGAAGGGGGAGTCTCTGGGACACAAATCTGTCCCACCAACAAGTCCTATTGATGTCATAGACCAGTTTGAGTTTGCACGTGTGAGTTACTTGAGTGGAGCTTGACTAGCGGATATGCAGCAGTCCCATCAAGGCGGGATCTGAGACTGTTTTGTATGCAAGACAGATGTCACCTCTGAGGAGTCTGTATGAGACTGAGTAGAGGGACAGGGCTTTTAGACTGTCTGTGTAGAGTAGATGTTTGAGGCCTTGAACTCTCCTGGTGAGGAACCTCTGTGGTCTCTCCATGCTGTGTGTGCTGTGTGAGGTACATGCCAAAAGGGGCATTGTACTCAATAATGGGTCTTATAAGGGAAGAATACAGGGATGTTATGACCTCCTTGTCCCAGAATGAGATACCCTTCCTAATGAGGTGGGCCATGTAGAAAGCCTTCTGCACAACAGAGGCAATATGATGGTCAAACGTCTGGGTGCCCAAGTCCCCTCATGACTGATTGCATGCTTAGGACCTTGTTATCAATGTGATAATTTGTGGGGACTTCACTATCCCCAAACGGGATGATGATGCATTTTTTGCATTCAGTTTGAGGCCATGTTTCTGGCACCAGTCATTTGTTTGGGTGAGACCCTCTTGGTGGATGTCCACATCACTAGGGGAATTTATGACAGCACCCAGCTTGCAGTCACCTGCAAACTTGGTCAGCCATAGTCCATTGGTTTTGGCCGCACCTCAAAAAGGTATATCCTAAACAACAGAGGGCACAAGACCAATCCCTGGGGTATGCCACTTGTTATGGGTCTACTGCTTGAGATGGCTTCCCTTATTTTAACTAGGTAGGCTCTATCAGTGAGCCAGTTTGCTACCTATCTGATAACATATGGATTGATGCCTAGCTGAGAGAGTTTCTCTATTACACCCGAGTGGAGAATAGTATCGAAGGTTTTGGCCAGGTCAAGGTAGGTGGTGTACACCATCTTCCCCTCATCCATGGCTTTGGTGACTGTCTCAAAGAAGTCAACCAAGTTTAACAAGGATGACCACCGCTTGACAAAACCAAACTGTGTGGGATCGAGTGTTTAGAGGTTGCCAATGTCCTTGTTAATGAAGTCCATGATAATCCATTCCATGGCCTTTCAGATTAGGTTACTTAGGCTGATGGGTTTATAATTTTCTGGATTGGTGGACACTCCACCTTTGTGCAAAGGAATAACTGTGGCTGTCCTCCACTTGGTGACATGAAGCCAGTACGCAGACTTTGGTTGAATATGGTGCCTAATGGTTCTGCAAGTTCCTGCCTGAGTTCATGTAGGATGCAGCCTGGGATGTTATCAGGTCCTACGGAGGCTGTATTTTTTGCCTTTAAGAGGGCAGTGTTGACTTGCTCCCTAGAGTTAAGGGGGGGGGCAGGTGATAGGGACATCCTGATTTACTGATGAGGGTGAAAGAGGGAGAAAGTTTTCACTGAACTTGTCTGCCAGCAGGTTGTCTATATCTATGATGTTTGTGTATGTGGTGTCCTTGACTACCAGTTCAAAGCAGAACTGAGTGCTACCTTTGAGATTGCAGTCATATGAGAAGAAGACCTTATGATTGTCTTTAGTAGATCTGGCCAGTTTTGACTCAAAGTTTGCTTTGGAGGATTTCACTAGTGCTCTTATTTGCTTGTTCAGGCTAATGAGAGTTTGCTTCCAATTAGGCACCTGCTCCTTCTTGGTTCTGGACAGCAATTATTTTCCTTTTATTATAGTTTCTTTACTGAAGATGTCAACTAGACAGGTTAACCCTTCATTAAGGAGGACGATTTTGTCCTGTTGGGTATTTCTGATTCCATGCAGCTATATAAATGCTTGTATGGTACTTTGGTGTAGATTTGGATATGGATCCACCTACAGAGGGAGTGGGGGCTGTGAAGTTGTTTATACCTTCCCTCAGGAGGTTGTAATCAGCTTTGGAAAAGTTTTTTGGTTGACCCTAGCTGGGGGGGGGGGGGTTGGGGGAGATGGTAACTTCGAAAGTGACCACTTTGAGGTCAGATCTTACCAGGGAGGATGACACTGTAAGGATGCTGCACTGGTTACTCATGTTGGTTAATACCAAGTCCAAGACATTATTACCTCTTGTGGGGATGTTGACCAGCTGGTCCAAGGCATTTGCACTGACGAAATCAAGGAATCTCAGGCATTTGTATTTTTGCATGAGCAGTTCTTCCAATCTATGACTGGATAGTTAAAGTCACCCAGGATCAGGGTAAAGGGTTGAATTATGGTAAACTCGAAGAGGTCTAGATAGGTGGAGTGGGCATCTTGAGTCAAAGTTGGGAGCCTGTAGCTAGCTATGATTTGAATAGGGGTCTTGTCAATGGATAACTGCACCTGAAGTGTCTCCTGTGTGTCATACTGTTTGACCAGCCTGGAGATGTGCATGTCTTTAATATATATTGAAACTCCACCTCCTTTTGCTTTGTTGCCTAAGGTTTGTGGTCTGAATGTATGATAGGATGAGTAACCTGGTATGGCTAGGGCGCTCTCTGCAGTTTTAAACCAGGTTTCTATGACTGCACAAATGTCAGCATCGTCCAGGTTTAGGAATGCTTGCAATGAGTGCAGTTTCAAATTTAGACTTCTAGCGTTTAGCAGCATGACCTTTAATTTGCATTTTGATGAAATTTTCATGTTGGTAGATTTGAAACGTGGTGTATAAACTTTCTTTGTCACACAATAAAAAAAATTGATTTATCAATATATACTGGCACCCTTTACAACTCTTACATGGATAGGTGCCTATTTTACTCGATCCCAGAACCCCTAGCCCAGTCATAGGTGGAGAAACATCTCTACACAGCAATTGTTTCCTGCTCATTCCATTCCTAAAACTAAATAATGGTGTCTCTCCAACAATCCATCTTTTCTGAATTATACACCTCGTAGATTTTGTGATTAACATTTATTTCTTTCAGAGGTGGCTATGTAATTTTCGAACCACTAGCATCAAACTATGCAGACTGGGCCTGGCTGAATCTATCCTGCTTCTGGATGTCTGCAATTGTAACTGAATCTATCATCTTGTGTCTTCTGATTATCATTCAATTTTGCAATGATCTGTCAAAAAAGAAATGGGCCAAACTCTTCCTTATGATTCCTATTTATTTCATTATGCCTTATTTCACAGCACTAGCAAAAGTGTTTCTACATTCTTCCATAATCTAACTTTTTTAAATATTCAGCAAAAACTTCAGTGTTTCAACAACGTTTAATAATTCTTGCATTTCCTACAAAACTCTGTTTTTGTCATTAATGTGGTCTTTCTCCACACTTTGTATAAAATCACATTCTTATCCGGTGTGGCTACTTTTTCTTCCTGTATTGATTTGTACTTCCTTCAATATCTCGTACCATGATTTTTAAATGAGTCTATGAGTAACCATATTTTTTCTGCATTAAACTTCTACTGTATTTTTTTAAAATGTCTTCTTATGTCTATTGTATTCTGCACCACGCTACACATCCCATTGCATTTGTTTATTTATTTGTTGTTTGACTGATTTCATTTGATAATGAGGATGTTCCAAATGAACATGTTAGTAGACACCTATGGAGAAACATTGTAATAAAAGGTCAGCAAAAACATTGTTGTGAATTGTGGAATATTGGGGTGGCTGTCACTATTTGGAAGAGTAGAAGTGACATAAAATTATGTAAATAGTGGAATAAATAATGTTTATAACAGTGTTAGAAGAAGTCCATTGTAACTAGAGTAATGTTTCCTTAAATGAAGTAAATGTTTTTATTAAGTTACACTTGTTGGTTTAAGAACAAAAGATACTTAGCTGTATTAGTACCATCAGACACATTTAATGGACTATTGAATGTACTATAAAAAGATGGCTGAGAGAAGACCAATCAGAAAGCAATTGTCCCTTGTGGGATGGGAGTAGATTTACAGAGCAGTAGCTCTAGGACAGGGTAAGAATCATAGTGAAGGAAGACCTTCAAGGAGAAGCTGGAATTTGTTCCTGCCAAAGGAATCCATGGAGAACTACTAAAAGGGACTGTTTGCTTCCAGACTACCAAGTTGAAGGCACTTGCTTTACATTTAGTTATAACTCAAAATTTTGTTTTGGCTTCCCGTTGTAATTCCAAGACTTATAAATGCGAGCCCCAGGATTACAGAAAAGAAAAAAAATGCAGAACAGTGAATACCAAACATCTCTGATCTCCTTCAAAGCTGGTTTCTACAGGGGTCCATGTAAACTTGCACCACCTAAGGTGGTAGTGGGGGCAAGCCTCTTCTTACCTCCCAAACTTATATATACCAACTCCAAGATCACCATACCTTGGAGAAAATGGAATGTTTTGAGGAACAGAAATCTCAGACTTCAAAAATGGAAGTTATATTTTCAGTCAATCAGCTTTTCTGGGACTCAGACAAGTCTTACACTATCAAACAGTTACCCTTTCATTTGCTTGGAAGAACCTGCCTTTATTTTCATTTGTAGAAATAAACTGCATTACCTTTGCAAGGACTGATGGTTGTTGCTACTTTAATCATCCACAGACTATATAAGCATTCTAAAAACATATAAAAGAAAAACTTGACAGGTATAACAAATTTGTAGTGTGTAGAGCACCATGATTATGTTCCAGTATCAGTTCGACACCCTGGTCAAGCATTATTCTTGAGCAAGGCACAATCTTAACTAAGCTTGGAAGGGTACTTAACAATTGTTTAACACCTTCTATGTGCTGTTAAGATTGTGTCTGGCACTAGGCATGAAAAGCTGTAAGTACCGGCCATTAAACAATTGCAGCAGCAGAGGATGAAGCAGCTTCATTTAAACTTCATTTCTGCATAGTGTCTATGACATTCCAGCCACTCAAAACATTTTTGGGAATTAACCTTTCTTTCTTAGACAAGGAATACATAAGAATGCCTTCTGCTGTCTGCTTGACAGTGATTCCCAACTGATTTACGGGTTTTCAAAGCCACCAAAGCACATACATTTTTTTCTTTTATTTTTCTGTAACTAGTTGTACATGGAGCAGATAAATCTCCATGCACTACAGAGAATTATGACTAAATCTCTAGTCAAAAATATTATGTGTTCTTGACATGAATGCCAAGAGGAACTTCTATTAATCCATATGAAAAACACATAATAAGGAAGTTACGATTGGAGATCCAATCATAATCCTTTAGGACATGTAGGTAATATATGCACAATTGTAGGTGAAGAAGGCTATAAACAAAACAAAATTGTATAGAACCACTGATAGCAGAAGTACATATAAAGTAACAATAAATGAATTTAACGCAAGAATTCACATGAGATTAGATATTAAACATGTGAATACATATATATATATATATATATATATATATATATATATATATATATCTTTTGTAAATTCAAGAATGCTGATTTGCATGTAAGGACAGACACTAAATAGGGTGTAATATAATAACTTAATTAGACACAGGCATCAGTTGAGCAACAGTGGATTAATTAAGCATAAAATCAGTAAATTAATTTGGTTTCCAACATAGATCTGCATAGGCATTGGACTAAGTTGAAAATCAAGTGTATAATAAATGTTTACATAAACAGTAAAAAGGTGCATATAGTGTGTATGACATATACAGTGTGCACAGCTGGGAATGATGGGGAGCTAAAATAATAAGGATATTATAAAGCAAGCTTGGGGAAAAGCGGAGGGGAAAGGATGACACAATGCAAGTGACAAAGGAAGTGCTGCAGGACGAGAAAGTAAATAACTCTTAAGTACCGAATGATATTTAATGTTCTGTTATCAGCAGCGGAATAATATAATTTCAAGTTAGAAATGTATAATATTAGCAGAGGCTTGAGAAGACATTAATTTCCCTGCTGTACAGTCTTATCATTATTATTATTATTTATCCATATGCCTATAAAATTTCATTTAAAATTCCTGTTATGTTGTGTGTCTATCACAAGTACACATCTCTGAAATCTGTTGATGTCTGTATACCCCTAAACTGTACTAGTAATTTTGATTGTTCATGCTTTTTTTAATTTTATTTTTCAACAAATGTCTATTTGTACTGTTACTGGAGCTTTTTTCCCTGGGCCATCACTGAAAATGGACATATTTCCCCAGTCAGACTTTCCTGGTAAACAAAAACAAATAAATAAGGAAATGAGTCATTAAGCAACATCATAATTACAGCTGCACATTGTACTTTACAGCATTCATAACATAGGAGGAAAGATTATTTCATAGTTATTTTTTCTTTTTTTTGTTTGCTACAATGAAAAATGCAGAATCAGCCAACAGAATGGCAGGTGGAATTTGATGAGGGTGGGTTATAGTTAGGGTAGTATGAATACTTTATTGAGAATTGTGTATTTTTTGGAAATATTGGAAGGTGTGAATAAGTTTAAGGAGAATATTTATAACCGAATGCATGTACGATGCCTGTTTTGGTGCATTTCTCTAGATGAATTGTTTGGTTATTGAATCATCGGTTTGTAATTTGATAAATATAATGACATGGTATGTATACAAGTGTTTCTGTTACTTATAGTTCCGTATTCAAAAGCATTTGACATACTCATAGATGACAAATTAAAATCTTATTATCACATATCAACTATCAAGAAAACCCACCAAAAGACAGGGACACAGTATTGTGTCTTCAGCATACCTCTGAACCACTTAGCGCAAGAAATCTGGACAAAGCCTGATAAAATGGGGAGACAAAGGCCCAAAAAAAGGGAATAAATTGCAAGTATTGCTCTTACAAACTTAGTAAGTTTTCTAGAGTAACAGGATTTGTATTAACATACATTTACTGAAGGATTTGAGGCCAGAAATTCAAATTTATGTCATTATTAAGTTACTTCAATCCCCAATTTACCCTAGAGATTTGCCAGAAAACCACTAATTTTATGAGGATTAGACCAAACTATGAGGTAGAAATATAGACATTCTGGAAAAATCTGAAAAGTTGAGAGATATGGTAACCTGCACATAACTCAACAAGTAGTCTTGAACAATGTTATAACAATGTAACAAAATTTGAGTCCAACCTGCCTAATAGGACCCAACTCTCTAGTGCCATCAGCAAAATCAATTGTTTAGAATTTGGAAACTACCTAAGATATACCCAGCTGAAATGATGACAAATAATATTTCACCAATCTAAAAATATCCCACATTTGCCTCACAACTACAATCCCTATGAGAGGTGAAATCTAAAAGCCCACCCTTAACCAACACACTAAATGCATGCAATGCATTCAATAAAACCTATGCTCACAAACAATATCTAAGCTCTGGAACAGCATCTATTGCACTTTTATACAAATCAAGCATTCATACAATCTCAAAGTAAGACTGTGAGAATATCTCTAAACTTTAAGGATCTATCATAGTTCCTCCTCACCAGACTATTGCTGGTGTTGTTGTTGTTTGTCTTTCGGCTTTTCCTGGTTAGGGGTCGCCACAGCGGAACTCCGGTCCGCTAATGATTGGCAGTTGTTTTTTATGGTGTCGAGTTGCCAGCCCGACGCCCAACCTTCAACAAAGGCACGCCCATTCAACACATGTCTTTCAAATGCCCACTCACATGCAGATACCACACAGAAGGTACTCCCAACCCAAGCTGAGAATCGAACGGTAGAACCTCTTGCTCTCGTTCGATTCTCAGCTTGGGTTGGGAGTGCTGTGTTAGCTAAATATCTGTACACTTCAACTATCTAACCCATCTAAATTGCCTCTACTTCCAAGCATTATTTTGTGAGTCATTATTTCCCTTTTCTTTTTCCTTACTCTGTCCTCCTTTTTGTGACTTCCATTTTCGAACTAATACTGTCATCACCCTTAAATTAGTTGTATGGCATTACCAACAACTGCAGGGATCCTCTATATAAGGTGTGGCATGGGCTACAACAAAATACCTACACTACTGAAAATTACACAAGATTGCATGGACCGTACATAAGGACTGTATGTTAATTTTGATCGGTAAAAATTGAACCTATTTAAGGTCAAACTTTCATATAGTTCTAACATGCTGTCCTTAGAAGTACTACTAAAATAATCTAGGTTTTTTTAAATAGTATATGCTGTCAAACAGTAACCTAATGTTATAAGGTGTCTGTAAATGCAACAAGAAGTACTCTGCTATTTATAGGAATGATACTATGACATTGTAGTTGACTTTGTTTCCACTGAATTGCCTTACATTCACTGTTTATGTGTGACTGTGGACTGCAGATCTTTTCTCCCCAGGCCTTTGCTGGTAAGGACTGTATGCCCAGTTGGATTTTACTGACTAAAAAAAAAAAAATGAAATTAAATAAATAAATAAATAACTTGAAGTCAATGTCCCAGAGAAATGTAGAATGTTAAGCAAAAGCTTGAAAGACCCACATTTACAAGTCCCTCAGCCACTTTTTAAATCTTTGATGTGAGTTTATTTCAAGCTAGTAAAATGCATGAATTGAGGCTCATTTATGCATTCTGGATGGATGGCCTGTTGCAAATCTGGTAATCTTGTTATTATCTGTTCCAAAATAAGAGTTAAGAAATACTATAAGTTTGTTAGTATGTTGGAGTCACACAGTAGGGCTTAGAAGAGAACATATGCTAGATGTTAAGAGAAGCACACAGTCATAAAATGTTAGGTTTTGTAAAGCAGCCCAGTTTTCTTAAACATACTAGATATAGTTGACGCATACACTAAAACTGAATCTGTTATCCAAAGTGATACCTAGCAACTTTGCAGGTATAGTAGTTTATCGACTGATTTTTTTCTTGGGATGAAATTTGAAACAGGGAGTTAGGGGTAGGTCATTGTTGGCAAGATGATGCGACAATAGGTCATGGTTGATAATGCCAACTGCCTTTCATAAAATGATGTCTAGTATGGAAGCATCCAATGGAGAAGTCAATCAGAACTATTTCAGCCCAGCTGTTAGCACAAGTACATTACACAGAGATATAGAAAGAAAATTGCTGTCATTTAAATGATGAAGTTGCATATGAATGTGCTTCTTCAGTAGCTTAAACAGAGTGAAAAATGACTGACGGGACAGATGTAATTAAATGCAAAAGACAGGCCTCCATTATAGAGAACCATGGCACCTTTTCCTAAAGTTCATAGATTCATAGGTTCATAGGACAATACTAGGCTATTGGCCCAGAGGCCCTTATAAGCCTAACCAAGAATTTCACCCATGTTCCCACAAAGTCAGCACCTGTTTTCCCTGTCCAGCAGGGACACAGATGAGACCCCAGGGGTATATTTTCTGTTTCCATACAGTCATTCAGGTTTCTCTTAAAGAGAGCAAGTGAGGTGCTCTACTTGACATAGAGAAGGAGTCTGTTACACAGGTGGGGGAGTCGTTGGGGCACAAATCTATCCTGACAACAAGTTCTATTAATGTCACAGACCAGGTTGAGGCCTTGCATGTGGGTTGTGTGAGTGAAGTTTGAGAACAGTGACTTCTTTAAAACCTGTAAACAGTTTCAGATACTAACAGGCTATGTGACTGGGCTCATAACAAATGTAGGTACTCTGGAAGAAGACCATCAGCAGAGGTAACCTAGACTGAAGTTTTCAATATTTCCATATAAGGCAGGTGGACATTGAATATGATCAAGGAAGTCAATTGCTTTAAGTGGTTCCCAGGCATCGAAGAATGAAGCCCTAACTATGATCAAGAATACCCAGGACTGAAGGATAGTCTAGACTGGAAGATGTGACAGTAAACATGTGATACCAGCTAACCAATCCAGATGGAAGGCTGGTACAAATCTTGCTGCAGGAGTGATACCCGTGAATGAGAACATAGTTGTATACTCCAAGCAAGAGGTCGATTTACTGTCCTGCTTCTACTACTGTTTTCTGTCCCTCACATACTTTTTACTTTTATTCTACCTTTAGTTAAGTTGTAAAAACCTCACAACAGTATAATTAACCAAGTCAAGCAATACTGCGGCCACCAAAAAGATCGGGAACCACCAGTCCTAAAAAGAACAGAGTCCATCTGCAAACATGAAGTATGTTCAAAAGCTAGGTTTAAATAAGCAATTTTGTTAAATTGTAACATACAGTGGAGAGCACACCACCATGGATGCTAGCTACACAATTCCCTCCATACTCTTGTTTTTAGTACACCCCACCCCCTTACATCACCACATAAGGAAACCCATTGACTTTTAAAAAGGCAGTATCTTGCACCTAAAACACATTCAATTTATTAATTAGTTGATTAAAATTGCACCAAAGTAAAGGGTATATATATATTTTATTTTTCTGTTGTAATGTATTATTCATTACCTGTTTTTGAAACACTGCTTTCTCTACTTTTGCAAAGTGGGTGATACTTTTATTTTCACAGCGTACACACTGGAAACTTGGTCTAACCTGCTCCATTCACCCTTGCTATGCTCAGACTCAGTCTGCTCTTCTACCCTACCCCTATTCAGACCCATCCCCATACTCCTTAAAGATATGTCCTATCCATCTAACCTCCAACCCCACTTATTAGCCAGTAATCATTAACCTATTGTAAATCATTCTCCACTCTCTAATTCCAACCTAACGGCTCCTCCAATATGTCTCATATTACATCCCTATTATTCTCCATCCTCTAGTGTTACATCATCTCCAACCAATCCTCCACCACTTCTACACTCTAATACCTCACTCCTTCATCCTGCTCCACCCTAATCTTACCTCTCTGACACCCCCCTCTTTTTTCTTACCTCCCTCCCTATTTTCATAGTAGATCACCCTCTTCCCACCTTCCAAATCATGTTTCTCAACATACTGACAACCTCTATGCTACTTCAACTTTTCTACTTGACTGCTTGTCACACTAGCCTTGCTTATCTACAATCATCACCAACTCTCTCCCAAGCATTCAACAACCATAACTTCACCCTATCATACTCTATTTCTCCATCTCTATTTAACTTCTCTTACAGCCATCTCTACAAAACCAAAGTCTTGTCTCTCACCCCCTCTCTATCTCTCCCACAGTCAAACTAAAACATCACATCTATAGCTCCTACACTCCCAAGCTCAACTTACTTGCTAGAAGTCTCCTTCTAGCTGGTGACATACACCCTAATCCAGTTCCCTCCACATCACTAACCACTTCTATTCAAACAACATCCTGCTTCTCCATCTCCCCAGCCCTCTCTTCATCTGTCTCCTCCACTTCTCCCAAAACCATATCCATTCTATCTAAAAACATACAAAGTCTGGTAAACAAAACCACTGAACTTCACACATGCATTTCCCATTATACTCCACATATCTTAACTTTGTGTGAAATTTGGCTACAACCCCATATCTCAAACAATGTCATCCTACCCCTAGGTTACAATATTTACCCCCAGGATAGAATCTCAAAAAAGGAGGTGGTGTAGCCATAGTCTGTTCTGATGATCTGAACCTCTCCCTCTTAACCACCCATCCACCTGATTTCTATCCTGCCGAACTATTAATACTAAACTGCCATATAAACACCCAGAAAAAATTCACTATTGCTTCCATCTATATTCCTCCTGGCAAAAACATCCCTGTTCTTGAAAACATACTGTCATAGATCTCCCAAAACATACCCTATGAAACTGTAATACTGGGTGATGTGAATATTGACTGGAAAACACTAAGTGCAAACTTCCCAGTCCAAAGCATTAATCTCTTTGGATTTACCAAGCTCATCACAACCCCAAACCACTTGAATAAAAATTCCAACACTGGTACTACCCTGGACTGGATACTGATAAACAAGCATCACCTTTATCACATCCCCAGGACACTTCCTGATACCTTAAGCGGTCACCTTCCCATCTATACCCAAAGACATTCTCCACAACTATATAGACCCCATCTTTACAAAGACTGCTGTAAACTCTCTAGCTTCAACTCCACAACTTTTAATGAAATACTCTCATCAATTAACTGGTCCTGCCTGTTTAGTCTTCCCCTTAATGACGCCTTGCTAAAATTCAACAACATCTTCTTAGACATTCTCAACACACTAGCACCCCTTAGAAAAATCCAGTTAAAACCTAATTATGCCCCCTGGCTTACAAAAGAAATATGTTCCCTTATGCACCAGAGAGATTTTGCATGGAAAACTTGAATAAAATCTAAATAACCCACTCACCATCAAATCTTCAAAAAACTCAGAAACCAAACAAAAAAATACATCTACAATGACAGGAAAAAAAATTACAATAAGGCCCAAACTAGCCATCACTCTTATCCCCAAAACGTCTGGAGAACTATGAACTCTATCCTTCACCCTGGAAGTCCTCAAACTCCTAATCCCTACCCTAACAATTGAGCACATGACACTGCCTCCTTCCTCAACCATTACTTCATTGATACTATTCATAAACTGACCAACACTGACTAGAACTCCAACGCTGCTATCCCTCCCCAAACACCCTCTAATCTAACCCTCTTCTCTCTTGAACCCATAGCCATCACATATATAAAATCTCTCCTCAAAAAAAAGTACTTCTTCTGCTGACAATCTATCCCCCCTTCTCAAACTTGCAGCTGACTCTATAGCCTGTCCTGTCTTGATACTTATCAATAGATCAATTTATGAAGCTACTGTACCTGATATCTGGAAAACTTTCTGTTCCATACATTTACACAAAGGAGGCAATTCCACTGATCCATCTATCTTTAAACCCATTGCTATACTGTCCCCTCCCAATAATCTTGGAAAATGTATACATACTCTGCTTCTTAAATTTGTCATCCAAGAAAACCTTCTGACACCTACCCAACATGGTTTCCATCCAAATCATAATACGACTATAGCCTTTTTATCTTTCACTCATACTATACCCGAAGCCTGTGATAATAACAAACTTCTCTCATTCCTATTCTTAGAACTATCAAAAGCCTTTGACACCGTTTCCCATTCTAAACTCATAACCAAGTTACCCAACCTTAATCTCTTTGCTCCCACTCTTGAATGGCTCTATAGTTATCTCTCTAACAGACTGCAGTCTGTTAGATTGCACTCCTCCTTCTCCCCCTTCCTTCCCATCCATACAGGTGTTCCCCACGACTCCATTCTGGGACCCCTTCTTTTCAACATTTTCACTAACAACCTCTATACCTCTTGCTATCATTCCTCTCTCATTCAGTATGCTGATGATTCAACACTCATCTCCTCTTCTGAAAGTATCTCTCAGCTTCACACTCTTACCCAAAATTCTTTTATCTCTGTTGAAGGATGGTTCACTGAAAATCAGCTTATTTTAAATCCTAAAAAGACTATACTTTTACTCTTTCTCCCCAAATCACTTTTAAATCTCAAACCTATTTCTCCATGTGCTCCTTCAATAAAACCATCATTAATGTAGAATCCCACACAAAGCTACTTGGAATGATAATAGATGATCAATTAAAATTTGACCTCTGTCCAACATTCTATTAAAAAAAAACTGGGTGCCCTCTATAGGAACACAAAATTCCTAACTTCAGACTCTAGACTCTCCTTGGCTCAAGCTTACCTACTTACAAGGCTTCTCTATGCTGCCCTAAACTTACAAACCTTCAGTCTTCCTTAACTACTAAGGTGGAACAGACAAATAATAAAACTGCTAAATTTGCTGCAAACCTACCACATACCTCTCACCACTGCATGACACTAAAAAAAAACTACAGTGGCTTGAATTTTGCTATCAACTTCAACTTTCACAACTCCACATAACTCACTTTTTACTCGCCAAATCCTCAGCCTGCCCCTCACTAGCCAGTCTTGTATCTTACTATACCCCTACGTGCCCACTCCATAGCACTGACCAACTTCTTCAAATATGCAAACCTAATAAAACTTTGGGAAAGTATTATATAAATATTCAGTATCTAATTATTGGAATAAACTCTCACTCAACATAAGATGCATTGCACACTCCAACAATTTAAAAAATTAACTACAAAATTGTCTATCTAAATCTGCCCTTGTCATGACCCCACATAAACCCTTACCTCTTCCTCTTCTACTTACTTCCTCCCCTATTGCTTCTACCTGATAACTCTTCTAGGAGGTTAAGGCTTAAACAGCTTTAAAACTAAAAACAAAAAGAAAATGTATACGTGATTTCCCATGTGTTAGTCTATTGTATCTATTCATAGTCATGTTTATAACCTGTTTTGGATTTCTCAAATTTGTAAACTGTTATATATTGCCATTGTTCTGATTTGCCATTGTTATTACTATCAAGTGATTATTATATCTTTCTGCATTATTTGATTTGGCTTATTTTCATAAAATTGTGTAAGTATGTGAAGCTTTTCTCCTCAGGTCACCACTAAAAATGGGCTTTAGCTCAGTTGGACCAACCCAGTTAACAAATGTCAAATGAATCAATTATTTTATTATTATTTATTTATTTATTTTACATTTGTTGACCGGGCTAGTCTAGCTGGATATATGTCCATTTTCAGTAGAGGCCCGGGAAGAAAAGCTCCAATATTAATTACAAAATTACAAAACAAGTATTATTGTGACATAAACATATTATTAATTACAATGAAATTTAACATAAAAATTGATAAAAAATGCATTGAGGTGAAAAGGGAAAGGTATTAGAGATATGAGGAAGAAAAAGACTAGAGAAGAAGTGAGAAAGAAATAAGAAAAAGAAAAGAGTAGAGGGTTAGTCTGGGTTAGTACAGGAGCAAATCCAGTGTTTATTGAGATAAAGTTTTAGATTCCTTTTAAACAGAGGGAGTGATGTGAGAGATGAGATCTCAGATGGAAGCTTATTCCATATTTTTCCAACAGCATTGGAGAACAAGCAATCACCTGCTAAACTGGTAGTTTTAGTAGTATGGATCAGAGGTTTGTTAGAAGAGCGCAGGTGTCTCAGGTTAGTGTAATGTGTAATGAGACTGGAAAGTATTGGGGTTTTGCTAGGTTGGTATAGGGTCTTGTGCACTATTGTAAGCTGTTGGAGTTTGAGTAGATTGGGGAGTTCGAGCCATCCTAGTTCTTTTAGGTTTAGGCAGGGATGGGTCCTGAAAGTAGATGCTGCAGCAAATCTAGCAATATTATTATAGGATGTTACTAGTTTATTGAGGTTATTTTTAGAGAGATTGGTGAATATTGGTGAGGCATAGAGTAGGGTAGAGATTAGGTAGGTTCTAGCTATTGTGGTCCTTGCTAGTGGAGTGAGAAAGGGTTTGATTCTATATAGTGATCCTATTTTTTTATTAACTGATTTTATAGTATTGTTAATGTGAGAATCAAAGTTGAGATTATTGTCTATAGTTATTCCTAGTAGCTTAGTGGTAAGATCAGGCGAGATAACTGTACTGTTGTTGGAAGTGAAAGTGAAGTGTAAAGGAATGGACTTTCGGGTAGGTGAGAAGAGTAGTAGTTTAGTTTTCTTAGGGTTAAGGAGCAGGCATCATTGAGAGAACCATTGTTCTACAGTGTTAAAGGCGTTTTGGGTAATAGACTGGAGTTCAGTTTGAGAGGTGGCTGTACAGATTATTGTGGAGTCATCTGCGTATTGAATGCAGGTGGTGTTAGGGATAGCTGTTTGCAGGTCATTGATAAAGATAGAAAATAGGCCTAGGATAGAGCCTTGAGGAACCCCTACAGAGATAGGAAGGTGATCAGATAGTAAGTTTTTCCAGAGAACTGCCTGTTGACGGTTATTTAAGTAAGATGTGGACCAAGTAATGGAAAGAGCATCAAGTGAGAGAAGTAAGAATGTGCAGAAGAAGTTGGTGGTTAACCATGTCGAAAGCTTTAGACAAGTCAATGAAGACTGCAGATGATAGAATATTTTTATTGCGGTTAAAGTTGATGGAGTTAGTCAAGGAGAGCAATGCAGTGGAGGTGCTGTGGGAAGGTCTAAATCCATGCTGACAAGAAGCAAGTAGGCTGTTTTGGAGAAGGTGGTTAAGTAGTTGTTTATGTATGCATTTTTCCAATATTTTAGCAAGAGGGGATAGGAGTGCTATAGGACGATAGTTAGAGAAGTCATTGGAGTTCCCACCTTTGTGGAGTGGAATAATATGAGATATTTTCCAGATAGAGGGAACAGTTCCTTCTGTAATAGATCTGTTTAAGAGTATAGAGATGGGATAGGCTATAGCTTTGGCAGCTATTTGAAGGAACTCTGCAGGGAGTCTGTCTGCAGAAGGGGTGGTAGGTTTTAGTTTATTAAGGAGTGAGAAGATAAAGGAGGTAGGAATAGGTTCAAAATGAAAAGCAGGAGGTGGAGTAGAAGAAGATGTGGGCAGGTTTGAGGTGTCAGGAGATAGGTGACTAGCCAATGTTTGGATAGCATTTGTGAAGAAAGAGTTAAAGGCATTAGCTGTTTGTGAGGGATTGTCAGGGTTGGAGCCTAGTGGGTTGGGTGTGACAGATTGGCCTGGGGAAAGAAGATTATTAATACTTGTCCAGAATTGTTTAGGTTGCTTGTTAAAGGTTTGTTGAGTTAGGAGAAAATAGTTATTTTTGTCTGTCAGAATGGCTTTTTTTGTACTGTTTCTAAGTTC
Source organism: Protopterus annectens (assembly GCF_019279795.1). NCBI lineage: Eukaryota > Metazoa > Chordata > Ceratodontiformes > Protopteridae > Protopterus > Protopterus annectens. Next base: position 887,361,866 of record NC_056745.1, read on the forward strand.
TTTGAAGGTTTGGCGGTCAGTCAGATTTTTAGTAGTGCGCCATTTTGTCCAGAATTTGTTTCTAAGAGTGATTTTTTGCCTGGTGTCATTGGAGAGCCAGGGGGCTGGTTTAGCTTTGGTTCTAATAGTACGCAGAGGTGCATGATGGTGTAGAATGGATAGGAATGTGGAATTGAAGTGTTCTACTGCTTCGTTAAGGGGAAGAAGGTTTAGTAGAGACCAACTACATTGTTTTAGTTCAGCTAGAAAGAGTTCGGAGTTAAATTGCTTTTTTGAGTGTAATGTTAGGATAGTATTAGGAAGAGTTAGGTTTGTTCTATGTTTAATAATGTAAGTTAGTGAATAGTCACTTAGATCATCCGGAAGGGTACCAGATGTATAGGTTTGGTGGGGGTTATTTGTAAGTATCCAGTCTAAGGTAGTTTCATGGATATTGATTTTATTAGTTCTGGTAGGGCTGTTGATAAGTTGTGAGAAGCCATATAAGTTTATATGGGAGGTGGGGTTTATACTTTTACAGGTATTCCAATCAATGTTTACGTCACCTAGGATAATTGTTTCTTGTGGGAGGTTGGAGGAGAGCCAGTTAAGGATATTTTCTAGTGTAATAATGTTATTTCCTGGGGGAAGGTATGTACAAATAATATTTATTGCTTTACTTTTGTTGAGTGGAAGCTTTAAGCAGATAATTTCGGTATTATTGTCAAGGGGTAGGTTGGGATGTATAGTACTGATTTGAAGGTTAACTTTATATAAGATAGCAACTTCTCCTCCTTTTTGACTGGGCGGTCATGTCTTATAATATTATATCCGGGTGGGGTAATTTCATTGTCTTTAATGTGAGGTTTTAGCCATGTTTCAGATAAGCAAAGAATGTCAAATTGGTGGACATCTAAGAGGGCATGAACTTGAGCAATTTTGTTACATATACTACGAATGTTAACATGAGCAACTGAGAGTGTATTGCCAGGTTTGGTAGTTAAGAGGGTACTAGTTATATCTTGGTAAGTGTTTACTGTAGAATAGTTATGGTGAGGGCCAGGGTTAGGATGAATGTCACCATCCAATAGAGCATGGACAAGTATTAATTGTTTAGTCTGGAGAGGTTTATAGAGGCAGACTAGTGATTTTTTAGTTTTGAGGTTGTAGAATTTGATATGTACAAGTCTGTGGTATTTGGGTAGTTGGTAGCTAGCTTTATAAGTTTGGTTTGTGGAAATAGAGACTAAAGGGAGTATAGCTGTAGAGGTGTGTGAGTAGGGAAAGGTGAGGGTGGATTGGTTGTTCATATGATGTAAGGAGATAGGTAGCGGCTAGAGGAGTTAGGAAAGAGATACAGAACAGTAGTTGGAGTTGTGAAGGGATAAATAATGTATGCATTTCAAAGTTAAGGGAGATGAGAGAGGTAATAAGGGGTAGATTTGTAGCGAAACTGAGAAGTAGTAGTCTGACCAGAGATAAAGGAGAAGTTTAAGTTAGGTAATAAGTGGATGTGAAGTGATGCTAAAGGGGTTGAGGGTGTTAATGATGAAGTGTATGTCAAGGCGGGGGTTAGTCTTGTTTTGCTGTCAGGGTTGAATTAATGACTGCTGCTCAGCCATATTTGCTTACATTTTGCAAAGAGACTATATACTCAGCTGAATTTATTATATTTTACTATGTGCGGGTGCAAGTCAAGCCACCACACAATCCACAAATGGTATAGACGGGATTTTTTCATTTACTGTGATAGGCCCTGTCCTGTAATTGACTTTCATGTTTACTTGAATTAGATGAAAGATAAGACTGATCCACAATGCAATGTTTATGTTTAGAAATTAGGACAGTAGTTTAAAAGTGCTTATACTTTGGCAGAACCATTAAGTTATAGTTCTCCCAAACAGTCACCTCTCTGGCTAACACCATGGCACCTCCCATATCCCTCCAAAAAACCACTACCCCAAACAGCACCCCCATACTAAAGTTCCATACTGTCTCCACAACCTATATACGCAAATTATTATCTAAACTCAAACCTTGCAACAAACTACCAGCTGAATATCTTCAACTAGCTGCAACCGAACTTGCCTATCCAATCTCCATCTTAATAAATAGAACAATAACTGAATCCAAAATCCCCTCCTGTTGGAAAATCTCCCACATCATTCCCCTTCACAAAGGAGGTAACTCTAACGAACTCTCAAACTTTCGGCCTATTGCCCTACTATCCCCTCTATCCAAAATAATGGAACGCTGCATACACCATCAACTCTTACAACATCTCTTGAGTAACAACTTACTTGTAGACTCACAACATGGGTTTAGGCCCTACCACAGTACATCTACTGCCCTTCTCTCTTTCACTGACACAATAAACAAACATCGTAACAACAACCTGTTCTCCTCTGCACTTTTCTTAGACCTATCAAGGCATTTGATATGGTTAACCATCAACTTCTCCTCCACACTTTAGAATCCCTGTCACTTGACCCACTAGCACTACAGTGGTTCGATTCATACTTGACAAATCGAAAACAAGCAGTCCTATGGGACAGCCATCTATCTTCTCAACTCACCAGGGTCCATCTTAGGTCCCCTACTTTTCTCTATATTTATAAACAACCTACCCACTTCCCTCCCTAAATCCACCTGTATACAATATGCTGATGATTCCACTCTCATTTGCTCTGCTCCATCCCCTGCTGAACTCCACTCCTCTACCCAATTGGTTTTCACATCAGCAGAAAAATGGTTTCAACATATCTGCCTCCTCCTTAATCCCAAAAAAAACAAACTTCTACTCTTCACCCCAACCCTTAAATCCATCCCATTCACCTTTTCCATTGTGTCCAGCAATGGCACTATCATCAAACCTGACTATTCCACAAAGCTGCTAGGTGTCACCATAGACAATCAGCTTAACTTTGACTATCACATTGATTTAACTATCAAGACAGTAAATAAAAAGATAGGAGCCCTTTACAGACTTAAGCCCTTTCGTATCACTTGCCCAAACTCACCTCATCTCCACACTACTGTATGCCTCCGCCTCCTTTATTAACATTTCTAAAGCTAACCTTCAGAAACTTAATTTAGCCTACCATAGCATTGCCAGATTTGCAATCATCACTGTCTCAACTTAAAGAAACTCAACTGGCTAGAACTTCCAAATCTTATACTCCTGCAGCAATTAGTCCTCACTTATAACATTGTGCATTCACGTTCCAACATACCCTTACTTAACAATATTATCACACCTTATACAAATCTCACATCGCCAACAAGCTCCTAGTAGCTACTATAAAATCCCACAATAAAGCAGGAGACTCCTTATTTGCAAACACTATCGGATCACAATGGAACAAACTTCCCACTGGACTGACCTCCCTAGCCTCATGTTACCTTTTCAAAAAACAGATTAGAAAACATTTACAAAATCACTGGCTATGCCCTTGCACAAATCCTGACTAATAACTTATACACTACTTGCTCTCTCAACTAACTTGGTATACTTAATTCTATCTTGCATTTACCCAAAGTTTATTTCTCTCCCGTTCTAGTGTGCCTGTTAAAATGTAAACTCTCTTGTATGATAATTGAGCTTTTCCTCCTCAACCCTCTGTAGAAAATATACTTGTATAAAGCCACTCAAGCCCAGCAATACTGTACAATCTATTTGACCTTACTTTTCTTTTGTTAGTACTTTGCTTGTGTTACTGTTTGATTGATTGTTATTGTTATTTTTTTACTATTTTTACTAATTGTATCTTTTTAAACTGTAAAAGTATAGTATTATAGTGGAGCTTTTCTCCTCGGGCCTCTGCTGAAAATGGACATGTATCCAGCCAGACTAGCCCGGTTAACAAATGTAAAATAAAATAAATAAATAAATAAATAAATTAAAAGACTGACCTCTATTACAGACCTTAGAAGAAACACAAAACTGAATTCACTACACCTATCATTATGCTCTCAGAAGAACAAATAAATTGGAAATTAATCTAAGTGAAACTACTCATGGAGGTGAGAAATCCTCAGCAGTAGCCTGTTCAGGAAAAACCCTTGATGTGCAGTAAGACAAACTGCTTCAGAAGGCAGTCTATTTTTAACTTTGATCTTATGCAAACCATTGACAATTAAGGCAGGAGCAGTGCATTTCATTTCCCAGAGAACTCTCCTTCTCTGAGAACTAATGATGCTCTAGCCTCTGCAATATCTGAATCCATTAGAAGACAGAACTTGTTTCTCTCTGTGCTTCAATTCAACCCTGACAACTCAACTGGGCATTTCTAAAATTAAGAATTCAGGCAATTCATGTACCTCCTATCTGAAAAGGAGAATATAATTTCTTTCTTTCTTTGAAGACACTTCTAATCTAATTGCACCACAACTAGCAGCCATGTCAAAAATTGTGACTTTACATTAAAAAAGTATTATTTACCAGGAAGTGGGCTCCAGAGGATGGATTATTACTGTAAGAGACTTGGAGAAGGAGTATTCTCCAAAATGTTGCATGATACAGTAAAAAGAATATTCACTGTAATTGTCAATCGTCCGAAGAACTGCTCTTCTTGTATTATTAACAGGCTGTACAGATCCTGCTGCTGCCAAAGGTAGTCCTTCCACAATTAGTTATGTCAAGTTGTTAAGTGCTGCTGATTCTTTTCATGTGCTTCAGGATAATAAAAGAAGAGGGATACAACATAGCCAGTTTACTGCATCTATTTTGAAAGTCGAACCTCATATAATCAAAATCCATTTTCGCAAGATGAAAATTGAAAAAGCTTAAATACCTGCATGCCAAAATTTTCCGAGGGGGTTACTAAACAGTTGCCTAACATAACCTTTATCTCCACTGTAGTGTGATGCTGGAGATGGTATATATAGTTAGAGGGTTTGGGGGACACAGGCTCGCACATTGGGGGGATTACTTACTTTGGTGTGTGTTTCATTTAAGTTTGGGCAAGTGTTTACTTACCTTAGGAAAAGTTCATCATTCAGGTATTTAAGCTTTCGCTATTTTTGTTTTGCGAAAACGGATTTCAATTACATAAGGTTTGACCTTTTGAAGTAGATTCCAGTTTACCACCTCCCTAATGGAGATGATTTACCTAAGGAACCAAGGCAAGAAATATCAAAGATGGCCCCTAATATTCAAATGTTGATTCTAAAAGTGACACATTTGAAACACTTTATCCCTCTTTACCCCTCTAATGTTGCTTTTTCACAGAATGGAAACTCCCACAAAGCAAAAAGTTCTATATAGCTGACACAGATCTGTAAGGAACTCTTTTGAAAGAAGACAGTCTGCTTTTTTATTTATATTTATGCCTGTTGTATTTCCATGTCATAATTTCCTCCTCTTTAACTGTATTAGGTATAACCAGTTGTAATATAATGGAACGTATTTGCAGTTATTCATGCTCTTGGTTGATTAGTGTTATACTACCTGCATGGACACTTGCATGCAGGCAGTATAACTGACTGAATAAAATAGCTGCAACAGCATAGCTTAACTCTGCAGGAACTTCATAAGGTGCAAAATGTTGCTGACCACATTTATGTTAGGATGTATGTGATGTACAGCTTGATCTGGTTAATGTTGTCAGGGTTTTTGATACTGTGGATGAAACAACAGTTGAAACTAAGGGTGTGGTTTATGTACCTCTTAGTCACTGTTACATCATTATGCACTTGATAGTATATAAGAATACACATTAATGTAATTGTGTTTTTACGGGTCATAACGTTAATTATGATGTGATACCTTATTATCAGATTTAAAAGCCTGTGCAAAATGTACCTGGCTTCCTTTGTGTTTAGTTTTCTGCTTTGTATTGATATGTAGATAGGATCTATAATTATCATATAATTTTCTTCCTATGCACTGATTCCTCACTAGCCAAGTAGTGTTGTAAGGGATAATATTTGTAATAATTCTTAATTCATCATACCTGTTCCCCATATACAAATCTCACTGTTATTGACAGATGTAAAAATTGCAAATCTAGTATACTGCATGAAGTCAGTCAGGATAGGGCTTACACCTGACTGACTCAACTGCATTCACATTTTGTGTTTCTTTTTTCCCTGATGCTGACCATTAACCTTAATGTATTGAAAGAATTATTCAAGAATTGTCATCTATTTGATACAGTTTTGGAAGCTGAGTGGTGTTATGTGAAAGATGGAATTTCTTAGTTGAGTGGCTGATGAGGCTACAAAGCTCCTATACTGTTCCTTTTTAAATTATTATACCTTTGAATATATTTTTCACTGCTATACAGAGCTCTCTGTCTTCTCACTCATATGGATGATAAGTTGGGGGTACTCTGCCAGAGTAACTTTGAGTTTAACAGAACAGTTATATAACTTAATAGATGAGTAAAGGTCTGGAGAGTAGCTGCTGATGTGAGTGATTTCTCCATTGCCCTCAGTCGTTTTTTTTCCCTCCCTATAGCTGACCATAAAACTCCTCACCATACTGGCTGGATCTAACTGACCTACTTTACATCCCCCAGACTCAGCCTAGCCCATTTCTGGGGCCATGAAGAGATTGAGGGTGCTGGTGCAGCATCATACTGCTGTTGGGGCATGTTCCCTATTCCACTTCTCCCTGTGGTAGCCTTCTCAGTTCCACAGCTGCTGTCTTTGAAAAGTGCATACTGGCTTCTGCAGATGCCCAAACTCTAACCAACTGGTATACCACTTGTTGCTTGCAGCTAGGCAGGCTCTTGGCACTGTTATTTTAGAGAGCCTAGGCTACCCCCCCCCCCATGTTGGGTGAGCCAACATTGGCTGCACACTCCCATCTTCTTCCACACATTCCTTCTAGTGCCCATGCTGCTAATCAAATGTGGATCACATGAGGAGCAGTAAGGGCTTTACCCATCTGTGGCAGGAGTGGCTAGCCCTGTATCTTGTTTTTTTTTTCTCTCATTGGCACCTATGTGCATATTTTAATTCATTATCATACTTTATTCTAAGGCCAAATATTCCAATTTTTCCCTAGGTTAGTAATCACGACTGGATGCTACTGGATTCCCTGCAGCACAAAACATCTAGGAATTTATGAATACTTCATAAAGGCAAATGCTTTAACTGGTCTCAAAACCCTAACTTTTCCTAAATTCCCTCTTATATAATGATATCATTTCATTACAGGTAATGTTCAAATGTACTGTATACAGCTATTTTATGGAAAATTCCAGAGCATGTAATTTTCTATATTGGGATTCCTTGTTCTTGTTTTTTTTGGTAAATCTCTTCATATTTTTAATTAACTGGTCCCAGGCAACATCACATGTACAACATAGTGTTAAATGTAGTTAATGTTTATAAATTCTTTCAAATGGCAAGGCATATACTGACTGTTAGTTTCACTTTGTTTCTTGTAGTTCATAGATTCATAAATTATTACAAAGCTAACGACTCAACGGGCCTTTCTAAGCCTAGCCAAGTTTTCCAAAAGAATAATGATGTCCTATATCCAAATTGGACATTGAGGGCCAAACATTTAAAAGCTAAATGTCCACAAGGAACATGGGTGCCAGACCATGTGCAAATGTCTTATTCTCCATCCACTGGTCTAGGATGTATTTAAACTGGGTAATAGTTGAACTCAGCTTCACATGGATTGAAAACCTGTTCCATAGGAGGGACAGTCTCTGGGACATAAATCTATCTCTCAGCATATTTTAAGTTTAGATGAAATTCAGGCCCTTAGACCTTGTATCTGGTACTGGTTTACTTATGAATATCCAGAAGATTCATAAGTGTGCGGTATGCGGATGCCTTGTAAGCTAGGCATAGATCTGCCCTCAGCAATCTATAGCAGACTGAGTAGAGAGAAAGGGCTTTAAGGCACTCTGTATAAAGCAGGTTTGCTATGACTGGCATTTTCTTCTGAGGTTGCTCTAATTGATGCATATGCCTGGTCAGGTACATACCAAAAGGCACATTGTATTTTATGATTGTCCTGATAAGGGCAGATTAACATGCCCATTTAATTTAATGCTACAATAATAATTTGTGAGTTAAGCATTGTTCATAGGTTCATAGGTTCATAGGTTCATAGGTTTATACTAGGCTATCTGCCCTAAGGCATTTATAAGCCTAGCCCAATTAAATGCAGAAAGTTATATCACTTGTGAAGTTAACAAGCTTTGTATGTCATATATTAAAATTAGTTAAGTTTCAGCTATTGCTAGTCTTTTGTTTTAATTTTAGCAAGCAGACCTGGACATATTCAGATATGACCTGGTCCTTGGTAGGACTTGCTTTTTGTGTAAAGCTAGAGGTATTCATTTAATTAAATTCATCACTACCACAGACTGTCTGTTCAGTGCTCTGTAACTGTTTAAACATTAGTTTTGTCAGTTTTTTCTTATCCTCTAAAGACCATGATTCATATTCTTTTCTTTATGAATGCATTTCCTCCTTCAGCATAACAATTGTCCTTACTATATCAACTCTGCTTTTTGTTTTAAACATAAAATGGCATTTGCATCTTGGGATCTTAATGGTATCTACATGGATTTTAAGAGAAACGTTTTAGTTATATAATTTTTGTTTATTTGGTTATTTATATATGCATTTGTTGACCAAGATAAAGTACCAATCTCGTGGACCATTTTTGACGGTCTGTGATATATAAACAATAAACATTAAACACGATTATACAGTTAGCACACATAAATATTAGTACATTATTAATAATAATACATAATGAATTAATATTATTGCAGATGTTTGTTTATTTTTAAGAAACTCATTACTACTCGGCAATTAGAACTCTTAAAAAAGAAGTAGATAGTTGAAAAGTTTACTACTAGAAATTCCACTAATGGTTAAAATGTAGTGGTGATCTTCAAATAAGTGTGTTCATTTGAAATGAACAAAGCTATAAGAATTTCAAATGGTAGATTTATCTTAACTAATTGCTTATATAAGGCATTAAATAAACCCGTGAGCACCATGTCAAAGCAAGCTATCATTTCTGAAAGATTTATCAAAGTCCTTCAGGAAATGTAAAACATACTGGTTCATTTTGGCTGTGGATTAAAATATTATAATAGGAAAGGCATGAAGCGTCATCCAGTAAGAGTGTTTACCTTGTTAAAAGGATATAATACAGGCCTATTAGTTAGTAGATCTATATAGAATATGAGACCCAAATGGGAAAGACTACAGTTATTGTTTCACATCTCATAACTGAGTTGTTGTTTGTCTTTTCCTGGTTAGGGGTTGCCACAGCGGACCTCTGGTCTGCTAATGATTGGCAGTAAATTTTTATGGTGCCGAGTTGCCAGCCCGACGCCCAACCTTTAGCAAAGGCACACCCATTCACACATGTCTTTCGGAGGCCACTCAACCACGGGGAGGACATGCAGAATCCACACAGAAGGCACTCCAGCCGAGAATTGAACAGGAGAACTTCTTGCTGTAAGGCAAGAACGCTACCACTGTACCACCGCGGCTTTTCACATCTCATAACTGAGTGAGATTAGATTTCTTCTTAATTTCATCTAACATGGCCTCTACAGCATTACATTTTAAAACTGAGACTAAGTAATTCTCTGACTATTCATTAAAGTTCACACATGGCATTTGTTTATGGAAAGGTCTAAGTTCAAACTTCGTACTGCATTAAAGAATATGGAAATTTTAAAAAAGGACTTAAACTTGTATAACTCTATTTTAACTGTACCTATAGCCAAACTATTGAAGGAAGGAAGACAATACATATGGTTTCCCTCAGCTTTAGTCAAACTGTTCTCATGAAATATTGGATAAAAAAGAACATGTATGTCTTTAGAAGAATAAAAACATTTTTATCCAGAAGTATATTTGTTACACTGAAATTTACAAAAAAGATTTTTTTCCACATTATACCAAAATATCCATTTTTTGGACTCAGGTCTATGCATACTGACAACTGTAACATCAACTGTACACAATAACTCTTATTTGATCAATAACTTCCTTGCATTCAGGTCTAAATGAAGATCTAACTTTAAACAGCAGAGCTTTAAAAAAGCTGGATTATCATGAACCAGTTATTATATTGTTATCTTCATCTTTATCTGTGTTCTACAAACCTTTAGATTGTTTATAGATACAAAATAATTCTGCTTTGCTGGAAATATCTATAGTACTGTTTCTGTAGTGTGTATCTTCTTGTCATTGACAAATCTGATAAAATATGTTAGTTTAAAAATGTCTGTCTAATGTGAGAGTGTATTAACAGTTGGAGATGAGACCATATAGGAATGATCTGATAAATAATCTGTTTCCTATACGGGGACAGAAATCTTTATGTAAGAAAGTAAAGACAAGGAAACAAAGCAGATAAGAATGACCTGTAACTGGTAACCATCTGGACTTTTCAGTGTTATACCTTTTTAGGATTAACATGGTAGCTGGCCCACATCAGATGGCTGGATAGGGGATATAAGCAAAGTAGCCAAAGGATAGTTTCCAGTCAACATTAAGGACCCTTTCATTCATCGGTTTATTCTTTATGTCAGAACTCACTCAGGATAGATTATCTTATAATACATATCCTTATGGGTTCCAGATATGTATACTTGTTTGACACGTTATTTGACTACATTTACTCTGACTGATACAAGTGGGGAGGTTTTCTGTGGTGCCTGTCAAGGAGGAAGTGAGCAAACAATGGAATAATAGTAGTGTATCCCTTTAGGACTGTGGCATTTGTGAAATATAAAAAAAGTTCTACCCAAGTGAAAGAATCTGAATTACTTACATTCTGTTATTTATATTCAAGACTACAGCTGGTATTCATACTCCAGGGTTTCACAAATGACTTATGGTTATCTGTGAATTGTGGCACTACATAGATATGCAAATAAGGTCAGCAAAATTAATTTGTGATGAATACAGAACAATTAAGTAATATTTGAAAACATGTTCACTTATCACAAAAGAGTAAGTTGTATAAAGATCTGTATTATGAAGTTGCAAATCACTTGCCCAAATTGTGAGAGTTTTCATATTTTTTTCTCATATCACAAGCAAGTAAGATTTAGCAGTCACTCCTAAAATATTTAATGAAAGCTGTGGACTGTGCCTCATTTAAAATGGATTTTTTTAAAAAGAAAAGAGGTTTGCAATGTTTTATATAAGGGTATTTGTGGGAACTTTGATGGTTTCATTAAAGAATAGAAAGAGAGAGATAGGAAATGTTTGAAAAAGGGGAGACAAAACAAAAAGGAGAACACACAAGGGAAACATCAAGAGGGTTTGTGCTGGCGGGAGAAGATGAGCACAATGTTTCTGTCAGGGGATAGACCCTACCCCTATTTTATCAAACTTTTTTATATGAGAGAGTAGTTTGGGTTGGAAATAGGTAAGACAGTATAGGAGAAATGATAAGGCAAAAAAGGCTGAGGAAGCACCAGTTGAAGTCCCAGTCCACAGACCCTCAAATATATTTATTGTTAGATACTGTTGTAATGGTGGACCTTCAATGTTAAGGGGGGTAGGGGCCTGTGTTGGCGTGGTGGTCAGCCCCAACTGAGAGAGCAAGTCTTCTACATGCTGAAGAGAGGATTCAACTGGCTAAATTCTCTTGTCCACTACCTCCACAAGTATGTCCTCTACCAAGTTCTGAATCCCACTTTCTGTGAGGTTCGCAAGACTGTCACATGCCTTACTGTCTGCACTCTGCCAGACTATTGCCTCCACAAAAAACTGTGAGGACTTCCCAAGACAGGCAAAGGGTGATCTGTCCCTATCCGAGGAGGTGCATCCTCAGTCTGCTTCTGATGGATTTGAAGCTGTAAAAAGAAAAAAAAAGGAGACAAGCAAAACAATAAAGGAGAAAGAAATGAATAATAAAAATAAGAAAAACAGAGAAAAAAGCGTGAGAAGAGACAAAACAGTAAAAACACAATAAATCCACTCAATAATGTTTACATGCAAGTTCACACACTAGTGAAACATTGCAATAAAATTTTTGTTGAAGTAAAATTTGGGTATGGGAAGTGCTCATGCTTACAATGGAAGTAAGGATGTGGGATTTGCTTTTGTAGTTGGGAAGAATGATATGAGTAGTGCTTACGCATATTTCATATGAATTAAAATGGCAAGGGCTTGTGACTTCTTGAAGGGGTGTGTGTGTCTCTCAAGCTATTCACATGCAATACATTCAGTACAGTACTACAATGCCCTTTGTAATTATTCAAAGTAATCAGGTTAAACTGTAATTGTTTCAGTTACATTTATTTTGTTTGCAAACCTATAAAAAGAATTTTCTTACTACCAATAACGAAAACAGTTGAAAAAGAGAACAACAGTTATACATGCACACATTTCTCTTTTATTTGTTCAGTAATATAATGATTTTAAAATGTTTTTATATGCTTCTTATGCATACTATAAACTGTCCCCGGGGTTCATGAAGCTTGTGCCAGGTGCAGGAGTAACATTGGTGATCTAATGCCAAATATGGCCGCCGAGCGATTCAGGTACGAGCTGTTTCCATGGGCACTATCAGTGTATGCCAGAGCTGTGCAGCTCCTGGCGCATGTATGCTAATTACCCCATGCACAGCAGTGTAGCATGCAAATGAAGGTATATAGCGATTCATGAAATGGTGCAGGTGTAGCGTAAGCATGAAGAAATGTAAACCAAAATAAAAACGGTTTACATTTTTTCAAACAAAAAATCTGAGCCACGAAAGCGGACCAAACTTACATATTATAATGTTAATATATGCCAATGGCTAAATATATAGGCAATGGCATAAAAAAAATGCACAACACATAAAAAATAACATTTAATGTCATGGCCACACTAACGCAAAGTAAAATCGCAGTGCATCGGTGTGCAAACGGAATCACAATGAAAATATATTTCTGTGTCATAAAATTGCAATGTAACACAATTCATGAATTCCCCATAATAGTCAATGGCATGCATGCTACACCACAATCATGGCGCAAGGGTTGCTAAGGGTCTGTGACAGTGTTCTGCATGGTAACTAGGAATTAGTAGTGAATGCCATGCAAATGAGTCAAGTAATCTTGAATCGCAAAATCCCCGCCAGCATAAGGATGTACCACACAGCATAGCGGTACAACACCTAGGTGTGGCCTAGAGATAAACATGACATCAAGAGAGGGGTGTGCCACCTTAGCTGTAAGCAAATTGGAGCATTGCTAATCCGGGTTGCCTGTTGCTAAGCAAAGCCGCAGGATAGAGGTGTGGAAGTAGCCATAGCTTTGCTTAGCTGAGAGCACACAAGGTAACCAAAAGTGCATGTGAACGTGGAAGAAAAAATGCGCTCGAAATCTGGTAAACGGCTGTGCGCGGCACGCATCATAGCTGAAACAGGAAGGATATGGGAAGACAATAAGGAAATGCTGCAGCATGGTAATTGGAGTATAAAATGAGTAATTAACACCTAGGAACTCACAGTGGGCTATTGACAACAGCTAACAAGGCTGCTAGCAGCTACATGCAGAACAGGAAAGGGGAGGTGCCGTACTGCAAAGAAAAGAGAACTGTCACAGCAGAGCAAAGCAAACTTGCAGTAGATCAGCTACATAACACATTTTGCAACACAATCCTGGGTTGGGAAAGTACAAAACAAGAAAGCAGGCAGCTGGATGCATGCCTGACAATGGGAGGGGAATCGGGTTGAAAAGTGAAGTAAAGGGCAATAGATGAATCATGGCAGCCAAGCATATGTCAACACCAAAGGCCCCACAATAGCAGTATCTGCTGTAAAACCCATAATTAAGATACCCTGCAGCTGGAATTGCACATACACACCCAATTGCACCAGCATCATCCATTGCACAATAGCATAAGTTGTGAAAGCACCACACACACGCTTGTGTATTCCCAGACACTCTGCACCATTGGTGTATACAGACGGGGAACTTTTAATATGTACATGTTAGGGGCTGTCATAGCTTTGATTCACCAGCATGTGTTGGAGACTAACAGTGGTGTGGAGGATGATGCTGACAATCATCTCAGGCACCAGAGGAGGAGAAGAGTGTTCTGACCCAGGGTAACCTACCAGGAGCTACATGATCTGGAGATAGTAGAGCATTACAGGGTGGACAGGGACACCATACAGCAACTTGTTGAGCTGTGCTGGCCACACATCAGAGCCAGAAATAACAGAGGGGAACCCATCCCAGTGGACACGAAGGTATGTGTAAGCTAGAGAATACTAGCCACAGGCACCTTTTCAAAGGCCAACTGGGGATATCATGGGGATCTCACAGGCATCAGCATCCAGGATACTCCACCAGTTCCTGGATGCCATGTTACCACATGCCAATGAGCACATATACTTCCCCCGAATGCAGGAGGAGTTGGCCAGCAATATGCGTCTCTTCCACCGTGTGGCAGACTACCTTGAGGTACTGGATGCAATAGACTGCATGCACATACACATCAAGACACCACCTGGTGAGCAGGGTAGGCTCTACATAAACCACAAGGGATACCCTTCCATCAATTGCCAGGTCATGTGCAATGCCCAGGGCATTATCATGGATGTGTGTGCTGGCAGCCCTGGAAGCTATCATGACTCCCACATCTGGCATGCCTCACAGCTGTATCAGGTATTTGCCAGTGGGGACATCCCAGATGGCCACCTGGTGGCTATGCACTGAAACTGTGGCTGATGACTCCCATCAGAAATGCACACACAGCCACGCAAGAACGCCATAAAGAGGCACACGCAGAAACCAGAATCATCATAGAGCGAATGTTTGGGATGCTGAACTCATGGTTCCGTTACTTGGACATATCTGGTGAAGCCTTGCAGTACTCTCCAGGCATGTGTGCCCACATCTTCATAGTATGTGCCATGCTACATAGTATGATCCTGTAGAAACAACTACAGCAGGGACAGAATGGTGAAGGCCCTCACAGCCCACCATCATTGCCAAGGGCCTCACAGGCACAGAGAGACTCAGACCACAAACAACCTGTGCCATCCCCAGTAGGCAGACAGAGGCATATCTAGTATGCCCATGCCTTGGGAAAGAGGGAACGTATAGCACACACACTGACAGTGTAGGCACCTATGGCTGCCATCCTTTTCCACCTGCACACACAGCAAACATGGATGGCACACACACATGACCACCTGTAAATTGTCATGTATAGGTGGTCTACTGTGTGCATCCTACATAGGCAGCCCTCAACTATTGTACACATAACTGCCATTGGCACAAGGCAAGTCAATACCTGAACAGTAAATTAAGCTATCAGTGTGTGTTGATACTGTATGTATAGGTTCATAGATACATAGGTAGGTACAAGCCTAACTGCCCGAGGCCAGTCATAGGCATAGCCAAAATGTGTCTGCTGTCGCCACCCCATTGATTAACTAACTGTCCCTCTGTGGAGCAGAGCCAATTGCAGGATCCCTTGGGTGTAGCCACTGTTCCCCACCCACTCTGCAAGGATTCCCTGGAGTGTTAGTGAGGGGTTTCGTATAATGTAATCAGGGATGTAGTTCCAAATAATGGGGAGTACCTGTGACAGGAATCTGTCACTCTAGCATCTTCCAGTTATGGTTGTGGCAAGGTATAGCTCATTACAGTGTGTGACTCACTGTGACGTGGATGACCATAGGTGGAGCATATCCATTAAGCCTGACTTGGACACAGCTTTGTTGGCCAGCAAATATCATCTCTGAGTAAACAAGATGCTACTGAGTAATGCATGAGTTTATGCAGTCTGACAGCATAGGACACATGTCTGAGGGCATTATTTCTCTATGCGAGGTACATTTGTGGCCCTTCCAGCTGTCAGATGTGTCTTCTGAGGTACATCCAAAATGGGTTATCATACTCAATAATGGGATTGATGACTGATGAGTAAAGGGGCACAATAACCTAAGTCTGTTTAGATGTGAACCCTTAAGTAATCAGATGGCCTACATAGATGGATGTTCTAACTACTTCGCACATGTGACAGTCAAAGGAGAGATCACTATGCAATGTAGTCCCCACATACCCATTATGTCATCTGAATTATACTGTCTGCCACTCATGTGTTAATATATGTGTGTGTAGTTTCCCAAAATGGAATGACCATGCAGTATGTGGCTTTTAGCTGGAGGCCATCATGCTGACACCCTGTGTTGGTCTATGTGAGGCCCCTTGAAGGATGTCTCTGACAGCTGGACTGTCAGTTATGGCTCCCAGTCTGCAGTAATCGCCAAACATGACCTGCTGTAGTTCACCTGTGTTAGCCCGTACCTCTGAGAAGTATATGGCAAACAGTAGGGGTCCCAGGACTGAGTCCTGTGGGACACCAGTTGTGACTGGTCGAGAGTTGGACCTGGAGGCTGCTAGGCTTACCATGTGGGTTCTGTGTGTAAACCTGTTGACAAATCAACCTGTGATGTATGGGTGTATGTACTGGCTGATGAGTGTAGAAAAAATACCTGAGTGGGGAATGGTGTCAAAACCCTTGGCGAGGTCCAGGTAGTATGTGTGAACTACCACACCCCACACCTAAAGTCTAGGTGGTTGTAAGATGTCAGACTGGTTCAGTAGGCATGATCTGCACTCAATCAGGGTGACCTGGGTTGGGTCAAGTGTCTGGAGGTTACCATTGTCTAGATTAATGTGTGCCATGAGGATGCGCTCCATAGCCGTGCAGATAAGCCTACTCAGGCCTATGGGGTGGTAGTTACCATGGTCAGTTGTGTCACCACCTTGGTGGAGTGTAACAGCTGTTGCCATGTGCCAGTGAATGGCCATGTAGCCTGTGTAGAGGCTGATGTTGAATTGCTATATTAGGCGGGGGGCCACTTTGTCTTGTAGTGTCTGCAGGATGCAGTCTGGGACACCATCTGCCTCATTTGACACTCTGTCATGCCATTTGAAATAGCCATTACAACCTGTATGTCACAGATGTCTGGGATACTGTATGTTTTGGGTATTGTTGTGGGCCCAGTAGGGGGTGAAGCTTGCTTCGAATGTGTCATCAAGTGTGTTGGTGATATCAGTAGGGTCAGTATATTCAGTGCAATATTGCACCAGCACAGTGCAAATTTGTGTGCTACTGCTTACATCCTTGATATAGCCAAAGAAGCTTGTGTGGTCATATTCTGAATCCATGCCTATTTAACTGTGGATGTCAGCCTTGGATGATTACATGAGTAACATAAGTATCATTCTAATACTGGTCACGAACGTCTGCATGTCATGGGATTTGCTGTTGTTCTGGACTACTATACTATTTCTGTTGTATAGCCTGTATAATGCATGGGGTTCAACAGACTGCTGTCCTTCTGTAGGAGTAGCTAGTCCTGGTTTACTATTGATGGCACGACCCATACATCTTTGTAGGTGCTTATAGAGTGCATTCGTAATTCTGTCTGTATCTTGAGCAGTGTCTTCCCTGAGTGTGGGGGCTGTGAACCCTCCCACCTCTGTCATTAGTACTGTGGATTTAGCTGTAAGAAAGGTATTCACTGTGTGTTCCTTGGGTGGGGGAGATGGCTGGGAGGAGAAATCATCAGTGAATAGTTCATGGTCAGATCTAAACAGTGACTGGTTTACCTCTGCTGTAGTGCACCTGTTGCACATGTCAGTGATTACCACTTCTAGTATGTTTTCACCTCTCGTTAGTCCATCTACCAACTGATACAGGCCATATGAGGTGATAAATCCCAGGAAGTGCTGGGCCTGAAAGTGAATACTCGAGTAGGTTATCCAGTTAAGTGTAGGGTAGCCAACATTGATCAATAACAGGGTGTCTGGTAGGACTGTCATGTTTACCACTGTCTCCAGATAGTTGCAGTGGTGCTCCTGGGTCATGGAGGGTTATCTGTAGCAGCTCACAGTTTGCACTGCAGTCATGGCTGATGTTAGCTGCACATGGATGATCACAGAGGTATCATGCTGCCACACTAACTTGGAGGTGTAGGTATCCTCGATGAATATGGATACACCCGCTCCATGTCTGTGCCAGTCCATGTACAGTGGCTGAAATGTGTGTTATGAGTTGTAGTCTGGTAGTGCAGAGCCTTATACAGGAGCCTTATACAGGTCCCAGTCACAGAACAGATGTAGATGTTGTCCATACTGAGGGGTTCTGTGAGTGCATGCATGTTGTGAGTACTACCCCTGGTGTTGAGTAGCCTAACCCTCATTGCTCCGCTATTGTACAGTTCATGGAGGTGAGAGCCACCTCTGAGACCTGCCTAAAAATGGCACCATGGGTGCGCCAATAGCCTGGGCCAGCATTCCAAAGCCTTAGGCTGACACATGCAAGTTGGTATGGTATTGTTGCAGGCATGTATCTCATCTGTGCTTGTGTCCCATCTTTCCTGTAGGTAATCTACTGGTAAGCAATACAAAGCCTGAAACCTATACATGTCCACTAGCTTCCAAGATAGGCTTTTGGTGTGATTATGTATCAGTAGTCTGTATGCTATTGCTGTACTTAACTATTGTCTTACTAAATGGTGAATCTACACTGTATATTGTGATCAGAAAACTCTGTATAATCACATATGATGGTGGAGATTGCCTGCACTGTAGAGGTTTACAGATGGTAGTAAGCTATCTGCCCAAGGGCATTTAGAAGCATAGCTACAGTGTGGTGGCTTTACCTACACCATTGATGAAGTAACTGAGCCTCTGTCAAGCATAGCCAATCAAGTGATTCCAGGCAGAGTTGCTGGAAGCTGTTGAATACTGGTGTGCTGTAGGGTGATAGGGGCACATAGAGATCTCAAAAGGGCATGTTAACATGACAAACCAGCAGCATTCAATTTCTCCAACAGGTCTTTCAGCTGTAGAACTGGAGTGGCTCCCCCACACCCTGGCTGTATGTGTCTGGGACACATGATCCCAGGGGTGTATATACTGTTGGCCAGTCACGCATCAAGGTTTCTCCTGAAGTGTGTCAATGAGTGGCTATGCCAAATGTAGTTAGGATGTTAATGTATAATCTCTCAATTCATGTGTCATGTCGGTATTTCGAGAAGCTCACTGGGTGTGGGTGGCTCCGCCTGCTGTGTAGCCAAGCTTACACATAGGATTCATGGACATAGGAAATAGGCAGAAGGAATGTTAATGTCAATAGTGTAATGGCTACAGCATTTGATTAATATCTGTGCAGTCCTGGTTCAAATCCCAATAAAGTCAGAGATGATTTACATGTTACATAGTATACCTTAACCATAGCTTGCATATATAGGTAGTATTCTACAGAATAATAAACATTTGGAACACACACACCCACTGAAATGTGTGTTAATCACCCTTGCACTACTAGTGCCTGCTCTGAGAGGTAAAATTACCACTGCTAGGATTAGAACACGCAACCATGTACACAATCTTCACAATAACCTACCAGTAAACTACCTGAGATGTACCAATGGTATTCTGACAGGTTAAAACACAAAAGGTAGGAATGTGTGGAAATAGGACAAACCGGCATGTACCCAATGAAAGGTGTATGCGATATATGTATATATATATATATATATATATATATATATATATATATATAAAAGAAAATGGTCTAAGGGATAGTCCAAACAGACCAAGGATCCAAGCCACAAAAGTCTTCTTTAACGCAGGTTTATTTTAGTAACAACAAGCGTTTTCGCTACTGCGAACCAGTAGCTTCCTCAGAATAAAAACATTGGCGCCAAAACACAGATTATTTAAAAAGTGGAGTAATGTCGTCAAAATACATCACTTCCGCAAATTTAAAATACATTTCACTAATAAAGCATATATAATATATAACATTAAAAGTATATGAAAGTAACTTGCAAGAGAAGAAAAAATGCATGTTTTACAAGTCAGCAGTTGATGTATAAACATGTAAAGTACAAACAGGTCAGTTAACTCACAAAATAGGCAATACATAATAATGCCAGGTAATACTGTTAATTAATAATTAATAATTCCTAAAAAAGAGAAGAGAAGAAACTTAGCAGAAAGCTGTATGTTGTAGAGTGTGTGTGTGAAAATAACTTATTAAAGAACAAAGAAAACAAAAAACAAAAAAAATATGTTCACACAGGCTGCCATGGAGGTCCAGCAGTAAAAGCTTGAACTGGTTACCATGGTTTATCTAAAATTGTCCTGGTATCAGGACTTTATAGTAGCAGAGTGCAACTGTCACTGTAATTGTAACAAAGAGTCCAAAAGGTAACTCAGCATGATAAATGGAAAGCCCTATGATGAGGAACTTCTACTATTAATCTGCCACAGAAAAAAGTGTAATAGGGTAAGAATTACTTCTGAAAGCTTTTAAGTTTGAGAATACAGGAAATATTACAATAAACCAAATCCATTGTCTACCTAGCATCTTGCGACTGTTGTCCGGCATTTTATGTCTGCAAAACAGATCGCAAGTTTAAGGAAAGAATTTACCAGCACATTTATGCAATTAGGAAGCAGAAAAATGAAAACGCTTTGGCAAGACATATTAATAACAACTCTGGTCACAGTTTTCATTTTATGGCGATAGATCATGTCCCGTATTCCACAAGGGGAGGTCCATTCTCATTAATTCTTGAAACATGTGAACTAGAATGGCAATTAAAACTGGATGCATTTAGTGTACCTGGTTTAAATGAAAATTGTAATATTTCCTGTATTCTCAAACTTAAAAGCTTTCAGAGGTAATTCTTACCCTATTACACTTTTTTCTGTGGCAGATTAATAGTAGAAGTTCCTCATCATAGGGCTTTCCATTTATCATGCTGAGTTACCTTTTGGACTCTTTGTTACAATTACAGTGACAGTTGCACTCTGCTACTATAAAGTCCTGATACCAGGACGATTTTAGATAAACCATGGTAACCAGTTCAAGCTTTTACTGCTGGACTTCCATGGCAGCCTGTGTGAACATATTTTTTGTTTTTTGTTTTCTTTGTTCTTTAATAAGTTATTTTCACACACATACTCTACAACATACAGCTTTCTGCTAAGTTTCTTCTCTTCTCTTTTTTAGGAATTATTAATTATTAATTATTAATTATTAATTATTAATTAACAGTATTACCTGGCATTATTATGTATTGCCTATTTTGCGAGTTAACTGACCTGTTTGTACTTTACATGTTTATACATCAACTGCTGACTTGTAAAACATGCATTTTTTCTTCTCTTGCAAGTTACTTTCATATACTTTTAATGTTATATATTATACATGCTTTATTAGTGAAATGTATTTTAAATTTGCGGAAGTGATGTATTTTGATGACATCACTACACTTTTTAAATAATCTGTGTTTTGGCGCCAATGTTTTTATTCTGAGGAAGCTACTGGTTCGCAGTAACGAAAACGCTTGTTGTTACCAAAATAAACCTGCGTTAAAGAAGACTTTTGTGGCTTGGGTTCCTGGTCTGTTTGGACTACCTGCTAGACCATTTTTCTTTCATTGGTTTGTTTTCTTGTGTTCGCTAGTTGGTTTGGTTCTTATGGCTACTGGTGGACCAAGCAGCTCTATCAGCCCAAATATTTTCGGATCGACAAATCCTCCTGTTCCTCCGAAGAATTTGGATAAGCCAACACTGCTTGCAGCTATTTCTCAACAGCTGGAAGCTCTCAACTCGCGTTTGGACTACTTTGATGAGAAACTCACGCAGAATGGTATCGTTCCTAACAACGGGTCATTTCCTGGTACATATAGTAACGAACGTAGCAGTTCCAGCATTCCAGCAGGGCAACCGCTTCTTTCAAGTGGATTAATGGCAGGACAACCTGACCATTTAAGAGTAACATCAGCGCATTCAGCGCCTACCCCACCTGATGGACTACCTACACCATTTGGAGCTGTTACTAATCCTTTAGTTAATGTTTCACCAGGCAATGTTATTCCAGCAACTAATGAATTTAATGGTACTACCAACCAAGCGCTTACTGGGGTCCCTTCATTGAACGAGTGGATTGCAAATTTGCCAACGTTGTCATTCTCGCACCACCATCTTCAGGAACCACTGGCAGCAGGGGTTAGTACTGTTAATTCTAACTTAGAGTCTATAGCAGAGAAACTCAAGGTTTTTGACAATAAATTAGTTAAATTAAAAAAATTACAGTTGGAAGTAGCTTACTTCCAACAATGCCTCCAAGACAGTATTATTTGTAAAGGACTTCGTAACAATTTTTCTCCTACGGTGCTATTTTTGGATGCAGCTTTCTTGTCGGATTTAAAAATCTTATTTGAAAAGCAAGGTGCTCAACTTCTTGAACTCATGATTAAGCACTATTCTACACACATCATTTCTCTTACCACAGAGATTAATGACTTGGACAAACTTATTAAATTGGACTTAGACTTTATAAGATACAAGTATGATTACTCTCGTATCTTTACTAGTATCGATGCTTTACTAGTTAAACTTAAAGCTAATAAATCCAAGGAGTTGTCCAGGGACAGAGTGTCTTATCAGCAGGATAATGCTTACCCTAACTTGAAAATACCTAGCACCCGTCTGGATCCTAAGTCCATTATATTACCACCTCAAAATAATGTAGGTCAGCCCGTGGATCAGCTGGACTCTAACCTAGACTTTGTTGATGACAACAATGAGGAAGTATTTACTCAACTTCCTCGACGTAGTAATAGAATTAGAGCAAACAACTACAACAAAACCAACCAGACTAGCTATCAGGCACGTGATAGTAATTTTAATAACAACAATTCGAACAGGGGTGATTTTTTAGGACAACGCAACAATCGACGTCAAGGACCTTACAACAAGAACCGGAACAACTACTAGATCTTGACCCTAATGCTACTTTAGAAAACCGAACTGATACTCATTTAGACATTGTTACCAACAGCAAGGGTGACTTTAAAATTTATAACTTCTCAAGTATTACTTTAGACCCTTGTCTGATTGATTTACTGGCTTTTGGCAACACATTCGTGCCTAGCCAGCATTGTAACTTGGCTAAAACTATAATTGATCTTAAATGTTTTGTGCGGAAACTTAACTTAGATCTTTTATTTTCCAGTGTTAGCACGAATATGTCTTCCACTTTAAAACTATCTAGTACATTTAACCCACCATTACATCCTGACCTCCACCTGTTTGAGAGTATTTGTGAACTTGACTTAAGGCACCTGGTTGGTACCCACCAACATGGGGGCGAACAAAAGAAAAAAAACACTTCTAAAGAACAAACCTCTGCATTGAACACTCTATGTAGCCTGCCTGTTAGAGTCTTAAAGCCTGATAAAGGAGGTGGTTTAGTGATTTTTGATAACTACGAATATAAACAAAAAATGTTTTCTGTCCTTGATAGTCCAGCTTATACCATTTCTTCACTTAATGAAATGAACATGGCTCTTTCTAGAACTAGGGGATATTTTAGAGACTTGTTCTTAAGTGGGAAGATTGATTCAGACACCTATAATTTCATTGACATAGCCTCATTCAAGGTACCAGTGATTTTTGGGATTCCCAAAATCCACAAAAGTTTACACGATCCACCTATGAGGGCCTTGATTGATAGTAGACAGTCTATGATGCACCCTTGCGCTTGTCTAGTTGATAACATCCTTTCAAAATATATCACAAAAATACCTGTGATTTGTAAGGAGTCTTGGTCCTTTCTTAGGGCCATTAATAATGTTGGTTTTGACTGCTCTTCTAACTTTCTAACCATCGACATTGTTGACTTGTATACCTCAATTCCACATACTGAGGCAATTGAATGGATAGCCCTTATGATAACCTACTTAGGAGCAACTAGGCAAGAGATAGATGTTGTCACAGAACTTCTGGACATCATCTTATCTTCTAATTTTTTTCTATTTGATCAACACTACTATTTGCAAAAACAAGGTATTGCAATGGGCTCCCCCTGTGGCTCTAGTGTAGCTAACATGTTTGTTGCATTTTGGGAAAAACAATTTGTTTTAAACAACAATGAGTTCCAACATCAGCTCATTTACTACACTAGATACTTGGATGACATCTTTATTCTTTTTAAGGGTGATGAGTCAACAGCATTGGAATTCACTGAATACCTGAATAATACTACACATTTTTTCAAGTTTACACACCAATTCTCCACTGAATCCATTAACTACCTTGATGTTAAGCTAGAAAAGGACACAGTATGTGGTACTTTCGTTTCATCTATTTTCAGGAAACCCACATACTGCAATTCGTTCCTCCATTTTACTAGCTTTCACCCTTTCAAACAGAAGCGCTTCATTGTAAATGGTCAATTTATAAGGGCAGCTAAGATGTGTAGCACGGATTCACAATTCCAACAAGAGTGTTCCCTACTGACTAAAATGTTTGGTAATCGTGACTATCCATCGTCCCTAATTGAAGAACTTCTACAAGAAGTTTGATCTAAAAGACTTGTGGGTTTCTACAAGCCCCTTCTTTATAGAGATTTACCATCCACTATTAATAACAGTTTAAGTATTGTTCAAACTAACATCTCCTCCACCTCCACTTCTGTTCACGACTTACCACTTTCTACAGAACCCAGTAGATATCAAACTAGTTTCATCACTACATTCTGTACTGTTTCTTACCAGATATGGTCTGTTATATGTAAGAATTGGTTTTTCATCAGGAGTAATGCTGAACTACTTGAAAAGCTGGGTGACAAACCTTCGGTTGTTTATAGAAGGGGTAACAACCTTAAGAGTCTTCTTGAGAGGCATAAGGAGAACGAACCTTTCACCAGACAAAAGGGTACATTTATATGTGGGTTCTGTAACTGGTGTAATTACCTTCAAACAGGTAATACTTTTATTGTTAGAGGAAAGAAATATTACATAAACCATAAAATTAACTGTGAAACCAAATCCATTGTCTACCTAGCATCTTGTGACTGTTGTCCAGCATTTTATGTCGGCAAAACAGATCGCAAGTTTAAGGAAAGAATTTACCAGCACATTTATGCAATTAGG
Organism: Protopterus annectens; assembly: GCF_019279795.1. NCBI lineage: Eukaryota > Metazoa > Chordata > Ceratodontiformes > Protopteridae > Protopterus > Protopterus annectens. The sequence goes on from NC_056745.1 coordinate 887,386,764, forward strand.
AAGCAGAAAAATTAAAACCCTTTGGCAAGACATATTAATAACAACTCTGGTCACAGTTTTCATTTTATGGCGATAGATCATGTCCCGTATTCCACAAGGGGAGGGTCATTCTCATTAATTCTTGAAACATGTGAACTAGAATGGCAATTAAAACTGGATGCATTTAGTGTACCCGGTTTAAATGAAAATTGTAATATTTCCTGTATTCTCAAACTTAAAAGCTTTCAGAGGTAATTCTTACCCTATTACAATTTTTTCTGTGGCAGATTAATAGTAGAAGTTCCTCATCATAGGGCTTTCCATTTATCATGCTGAGTTACCTTTTGGACTCTTTGTTACAATTACAGTGACAGTTGCACTCTGCTACTATAAAGTCCTGATACCAGGACAATTTTAGATAAACCATGGTAACCAGTTCAAGCTTTTACTGCTGGACCTCCATGGCAGCCTGTGTGAACATATTTTTTGTTTTTTGTTTTCTTTGTTCTTTAATAAGTTATTTTCACACACATACTCTACAACATACAGCTTTCTGCTAAGTTTCTTCTCTTCTCTTTTTTAGGAATTATTAATTATTAATTAACAGTATTACCTGGCATTATTATGTATTGCCTATTTTGCGAGTTAACTGACCTGTTTGTACTTTACATGTTTATACATCAACTGCTGACTTGTAAAACATGCATTTTTTCTTCTCTTGCAAGTTACTTTCATATACTTTTAATGTTATATATTATATATGCTTTATTAGTGAAATGTATTTTAAATTTGCGGAAGTGATGTAATTTGATGTCATCACTCCACTTTTTAAATAATTTGTGTTTTGGCGCCAATGTGTTTTATTCTGAGGAAGCTACTGGTTCGCAGTAGCGAAAACGCTTGTTGTTACCAAAATAAACCTGCGTTAAAGAAGACTTTTGTGGCTTGGGTTCCTGGTCTGTTTGGACTACCTGCTAGACCATTTTTGTTTCATTGGTTTGTTTTCTTATATAGATATCTATATATATATATATATATATATATATATATATATATATATATATATATATATATATCAACATATATATATATATATATATATATATATATAGAGAGAGAGAGAGAGAGAGATGTTGATATATGGGGATATACATATATATGTAGATATATAGATAGGTAAACAACATCTACATAACCATGGAGGTACATATAAATGGGATACCTACCAAATACCGAATGCTTGACATACCGACGCACATAATCACGAGGCTTAAAGTCTGGAAGACCACAGTACCGAAACACCAGAAGCACGAGGTTTAAAATCCCGATGTTAAGGGACATTTAGTCAGTGCTTCTGGTGTTGCGGTTCAGGTAGGTTACTGTGTGTAAGTGTGTTTCTGAGGGTTGTAGTGTGTGTAAGTGTGTGTTCTGAGTGTGGTGTGTGTTCCTGGGGGACTGTAATGTGTGGGTGTGGGTTTGCTTTGTGCATCTGTTTGTGCAATCTAGGAGGTAGAATATTAAAGTAGGGGGGTGTGGAAGGGTGTAGTCACCCACATGCGGGGTTTAGGGGGGCTTGCCCTCCTGCTCATACTTAGTGTTGGATGGTTTGTTTGGATGTGGTGGTTAGCAGTGTGTCTGTGTGTGCATGTGTGTGTTCCATGTTTGTGTTACTTTTGCGAGTTTGACTGTCGCTGTTGGTAATGTGGGGTATGGGAGTCTGGGCCCGGTACTGTGGCCGGAATTGTGCTCGATTCCATAGGTATCCCGTATACAGTGGATGAAGTGTTCATATATGAGTATAACATGGACCATAGCAATCACACATTCCGCCATGACCAAACTTTATGAACAAAGGATATGGAGAGTATATGCCTCTACACTATTACAAATATGTGCTATGTACATGAGCCAAAGATAGGGTTACCATCTGTCACACTTTGCGAGGGACAGTCCCTCTTTGGTGGTTGTGTCCTGACCAAAAATATTAAACGTGGCAAATGTCCTGAGATTGTAGGACATAATTATGTCCCATATGTAATGTGATAGTTGCATACAATAGTTCTTTCTGTATCTAAAATACCTACATGTTACAAGAAACAGGATAGACAACCAAACTGCTACAAGAATAAGCTTATATTTAGACAAAAAAGGAAAGTTCTATCCCTTTTACTAATCATGGGTTTGTGTCGGCCTGTAAAATCTGATGTGTGTCCCGAAAATGTCCCACTATGGCCATTTTAAAAGGTGGCAATCCTAGCCAAAGAGGGTCAGTCACCAACCCAACTCCAATGACTGCAAACACCTATGACATTAATACACAGCTTTCATGTAGCAACACTTTATTACATTTCAATGTATTGAAGAAAGGATTCAAGGACTAACATCACCTGCATGCTATACAGGAACCAATTAACAGTGCCTTAATGAATCGGCCTACAATTACCTAGTATTAGTCCACTAAAGGATAGGTGTTCAAATAGGGAAGGAACCCTCACGCACATATCAATTATGTATAAAAGCAGTTCCTACACACCTGCATCTGCTATGTACACCCACCATCACCCTCACACCCAAACAAATTACAATACAAACTGTAATAACATCACAAATCATTCACTCACTGTACGACACCTGCAGACGCCTTAACGTACCTTGTCAGAGACACACTAACATGGCCCTATGTGAAATAGTTGCTGTTATACAATGGAATAGCAGCTGATGTTACAGGATTTGTTTGCACTAATCCCATTTCAGAAGGTTGTGTGTACACCGGGAAGTGTTACCAATTACTGATTAACAGCACAGTATGATACACATGTACACCAAACCAAAGATATCTGATGAGCACACTGTAAACCACCTAACATTTCATGCATAGCCATACAGCCTTGAGCTGCCCAAACATCCTTGCCAGACTGAAACATCTGCAAAAGTATCAGGTACAAACAAACCCTGCATAAGCAGCAATGTTCTGAAATATAACAGTTGTACTCACATAAAGAACAACATCTTCTAGCCATTACACACAATCCATGGGAGTCATGAAGCTAATATATCTCTGTCTGTCTCCATATAGCTGTTGACAACACATCCAGGCCGTCTTTCTTGAAAGTAAGGCAAAGGGACAACGCCCACGTGGAGTACTCAATTATACACCACTGTTGCCATGGTATTGGCTAATGGAGTAGCTGCACAGCTGATGTGCATCTAATTAACTACTTTGGAACACCAATTGGTGGTCAGGATAGTACATGTTACTGATATTTAACTATAAAAGGATGGATTATCACACATTCATACCATCTGTATATACCAGCAGAACGTTACAAAGAAGATTGAATCATAAACTGAAAAGTAACAGTCAACGACGCCTCGGGCTACTAATAAGGTATGTAGAACACTCAGTATGTCTGTGTATGTAGTACCTGTTATGTAATATTTAAAGTATACGCAATGCATATATTGGAAACAGTTATCTTGTAGTGATGTATTGTTGAGCATAGTAACACTTGTAATATTTATATGTGTACTGTTGTAGGTCACAAGGCAAACACCGCATACACCACAAGGGATGCTATATAAGGGCTTTGAACCCAACTAATCCTCACCAGCTGCTGCCAGTGGCAGGGTTGGCCCATCAAGGGATAGTATATGTTGATATATTGTATTGATATATTGTAACAGTGGGCATATGTATGGGTGTATTCCTGAGAATAACATGTCGAAGGTTGGCCTATTTTGCAATTATGATATGCATTGTGGGATATTGCGCCAATAACTGTGCAGTGTACAGCATTGTAGGCAGATATGTATTACAAGTTACATAGCATTACTGTTATGTTAGGCAAACATTAGTTATGTCTATTGGCATTTACAATACACAATAACAGGATACATATGACTTGTAGTCACCCGACAGTTTAACAGCATGATAGCAAAGTAAAATGGAAGAGCTACTTAACTATCCATGGATATAAGACATGTAATAAGTTCAAAGGTAGATACTAGGCTGTCTGCCCAAGGGTATTTATAAGCCTAGCTAGAGTGTGTTGGCTTCCGCCACCCCCTTAGATTAGTTCCCTGTGCCTCTGAACGCCAGGGTCATTAGTTCCCTGTGCCTCTGTCCAGCAGAGCCACTGCAGTGATCCCCGGGGTACATGTCTGTCTCCCATCCACCCATCAAGGTTTCTCTTGAAGAGTGCTAGTGAGGGACCCTGCCTGATGTACATTGGAATCATGTTCCAAAACATGGGGAGTCTCTGGGTCAGGGATCTATCCATCCAGCACGTCCTAGTCATCGTTGTGGTTAGGTGTATATCCCTAGAGCATGTGGCTCTCAGGGGCTTCTGTTTAGGTGGAGCATATCCAGCAATACTGGGTTGGACATGGGCCTTGTATGTCAAGCAGAGATCACCTGTGAGTACGCAGTATGCAACCGAGTACAGCTGGAGTTTCTCTAGTTGGGCTGCATAGGTCATCTGTTTGAGGTCAGTAATCCTCTTGGTGTGGTATTGTTGTGGTCTTCCAAGCTGTTGCAGTTGTCTTGTAAGGTACATCCCAAATGGGTTGTTGTATCCTTTAATGGGTCTAATAAGTCATGAGTAGAGAGGCACAATGGCCTCCTTTGTTCTGGATGCAAACTCATTAGAGATTAGGGGGCACCACGTAAAAGGATATTTTAACCACCTTGGCATTATGGTTATCAAAGGAGAGATTGCTATCTACTGGGGTTCCCAGATCCCTTATTACCTTTTCTGTATGTAGGGGACTAGCACCTATGTGGTAGTCAGCGGGTAATTAGTTTTATCCAAAGGGGATGACTATGCACTTTGTGGCATTCTGCTTGAGGCCATGATATTGACACCAGGTATGACCCTTCCTGAGGGTGTCTTTATCAGCTGGGGAAACAATTATGGCCCCTAGTTTGCAGTCGTCTGCAAATCTTTTCAGTCAAAGCCCTCTTGAAGTATATACCGAACATGAGGGGTCCTAGGACTGAGCCCTGGGACACGCCACTTGTAACTGGTCTACAATCGGACCTAGGGTATGCAACCCCCACTGTGTGGGTTCTGTCCATGAGCCACTTTGCAAACCATCTGATGACATAGGGTTAATGTTTAGATGGATGGGTATGTCGATAATACCAGAATAGGGAATGGTGTTGAAAGCCTTTGAGAGATCAAGATAGGCTGTGTGGACCTCCTTAACCTCATCTAATGCCTTGGTAACTGTCTCAAAGAACTGGGAGGGGTCAAAGGTTTGGAGGTACCCAATGTCTCTGTGACTGAGATCTATGATGATGTGCTCCATAACCTTGCAGACCAGGCTAGTCAGGCCTATAGGGCAATAGGTCCCATGGTCCATTGTGGCACCACATTTGTGGAGTGGGATAACTGTTGCTGTGTGCCATTCAGGGGGCACAAAGCCTGATGTGAGGCTATTATTGAACATGGTGCATAGGTGGGGAACCAGTACATTCTGAAGTTCATGTAAAATGCAGCCTGAGATGTTGTCTGGTTTCAAGGATGCTGTGATATTGGCTTTAGAGTGTGCAGCATTTACCTGCATAGTTGTGATTACAGGGACTCTGCATTCTTCCTGTATAGATATGGGCCATTAGGGGGTGAGAGGGGGGAAAGGTAGCACTGAACCTGTCTGCCAGGATGTTGGAAATATCAGTTGGTTCTGTAATGTTCGTACCTTTGTGCTATAACGCAGAGCAGATCTGGGTGTTGAAATTGAGATATTTGACATAGCTATAGAATGCTTTGTGGTTGTCCTTGGAATTAGTGGCAGTTTTGTTTCCATAGCTAGCTTTGGAGGATCTTATAAGGGATCTCAACTTCTTACTGAGGCTGACCAGCGATTACCTCCACGCATGGGATTGTACTCTCTTTTGTAACAGTGTCTTCCTTCTGTTGTACAGTTTGTTTATGGCAGGGGACCACCAGATTTGCTTCCTTAATTAGGACTATAGTGTCTTGGTTCTGTTTGGGATAGCACGATCCATGCACCCGTGTAAGTGCTTATAGAGTGCATTTGTGTAGGATTCAGCAGTTGTAACTGTATTGTCCATCTGCATGGGTGTCATGAAGTTCACCATGTCTGTCTTAAGAAGCATGAAGTTGGCTTTGTAGAAATATTATACTGTGGTTTCCTTACTGGGGGGGTGGGGGCGGGATGTGGTTATCAAGGGTGTTTAGCTTATGGTTGGATTGGATCAACGAGGAGTTGACTTCAGGTGTGGAACACTGGTCACTCATGTTGGTAATGCCTAGGTCTAGGATATTGTTGCCACTGGTGGGTGTGTGGATAAGTTGATCCAGGGCTTTGGTGTTTATGAATTCCAGAAAGCATTGAGCTAATCAGTTGGTACACTAGTAGTTATCCCAGTTAATGGTGGGGTGGGTGAAGCCTCCCATTAGTAGGGTATTTGGTTGAACCCTAATAATTTCCAGTACATCAAGAAGAGGGGTGGTAATCTAGGGGCATGGTGGGGGATCTGTAGCAAGCTACGATTTGGATTGCAATTTAGCCCAGAGGTAGTTGCACTTGGATAACCTCGGATGCATTGTGATAAGCAATTAGCCTGGAGGGGTGGATATCCTTAATGAATATGGACACCTCCGCCTTGGGTGTTCCGGTCCAGGTTACATGGCCGAAAAGTGTGCTATGAGGTATAGCCTGGTAGTGCAGGGGTGCACTCTGGAGCCTTGAACCAGGTCTCAGTCACTGCACAGATATTGTTGTTATCCATTACAAGGAGTGCCTCAAGTGTGTGCATTTTGAGATTTAGAATTCCAGCATTGAGTAGCATTACCCTCAGTTTGTGCTTGCCTGTTCCTGTTATGGTGGTGAATATGTTATATGAACCATGTCTAAAGAAGGTACTATAGGCTAGTATCTGGAATCCCATGGGCGACAGGTGCAGGCCATCTGTGGCAAAGCATTGTGGTCTGTCGACCATGTCATCCCAAGCAGACAGATACTGGATCCCCTTAGAATGACACCAGAAGCTTAGCCAATTGTTGAAGTCAATCATTTTGTCCTCGTACTGCGGTATCATTCTGGGCGATGGCTGATTGCTACTCAGGGCTAGGGTCATACCTGCCTGGCCTACAAGATCGGAGAGCTCTTCCATGTCTCTTTTCATGTAGTCCAGGGAGGTACATCTCAGGTCATTCACACCAACATGGACAATGACAGAGTCATATTTGTACTTGTTGTGGAGTGACCTGAGTGTGTGGGTTATGTGGCGGATCCTGGTACCTGACATGCAGCTGACAGTAACCTTCTCCTTGTTTAGCCTGGTGAGTGGAATATCAGTGTGCCTGACTATAGAGTCATCTATGACTAGTGTGTTGGGTACGTTGATTTGCCTTATTGGCTATGATTGAGTGGCACACTGACTCTGTGGGCTATGTGCCATTGGGGTTGTGTTGGGGGATGGAGGCTGCTTGCGTTTCTACTTTGAAGGTCTCTGTTGCTTAGACATATTATTATTGAGAGCCTCCGTGAATGTTTTTGTGTTACTATGTGTGGATTATGGTGGCGTAGATTTAGTGAGACTACGTGATGAGTGTGGTGTGGTGCAAATGTTTACCTTCTCCACATGACTGTCATGGTCAGTCTTGGTTGGAGAGAGCTTTACCTCCAGTTTGGCTAGATAAGTGCATCTCTCACAGGTTGTAGTGTTGGGTGGTATGCGGAGAGGGTTGTCTGAGTACATGAGGCAATGTCTACATTGCCTCAAGATGTCCAGATTCATCAGATAGACAGGAGAGAACACTGGGAGCTGACCCTTGGACATGCCTGAATATAAAACTATTTTCCTCTACATAAGTGAAGAAAGTGAGTACAAGAGATATTTTACTCTAAGCAAATGAGAAAAGTACGTACAAAAACTGTTTACCTCTAGGCAATGAGGAAGACTGAGTGCTATAGTAATTAGTAGCTTACGTAGTGCTTACAAGTTCTGAACAAGTGCTGAGCATGAATAAGCAATCCAGATAGAGTCTTGGATAACATAAACACACTGCCCCCCCAACATGTACACAATCATGTATCCTTGTACACTACAGAGCCCCTGTAACCGCAACTATGCAGGTACAAGCTGCACTCAGGCTGCATGGGACCTGTCCACATCCCAGGTTGTATCATACACGTATGGCAAAACAAGTTGCTCTCCACATACACATCATGTAAAACATAGCTTCATGTCAGACTGTGCACACACTGAATGGTGCACACCAACAGGTATCACAACCCATAAAGGGGAGACACCACTGATAATGGGAAGTACTGCACTACTACCCTGCTGCGTCTGGTCTGAAAGGTCATGAACCTTGATCAAATTATTTGATGTCAGCAGTACAGATATAGATGACAGCAAGGTTGATTTCACACTACATATCATAACCTTGCCAGGTCATAAAACATCATCACCCATACGGTGTTCCACCTATGCTCAGTATACTAGATGTACATTCCTATGTCACAGGAGTGTTTTGCAATGGGACTTCTGGCAGAACCAGCACTACAGAAGGTGTCTGAATAATGTATGCACATCACACCAGTGCCAGCTACAGTAAGACAATGTTAATTCATTGTACTCCCCCTCATCGTAGTCTATACCACACAGACTAACAGAAGGCATCTGCCTATTGAAGTATGTGAATGACTATGACCTAGGTGCAATAGCTGACTCAGAGTGTTGTGGACAACATACAGAAGGTGCTTTGTGGGTGAGGTGTGTGACATATGGGCACCATCTGACAGCTACATATTGCATTGTCACCCCTATATTAATAACCCTGTAACCATGAACTACCACCTAGACAGCGGTCAACATAATGGACACTGTGTGTAAGGGATGCAGCTGGGCAGTTGTCTTTTCGGTGATAGTTATGTCACCACACCTGTCAGGTAGTCTTATGGGGCAACCCTAATCATGACAGGGTGCCATCCATGAATATAAAGATCATTGTCCAGTCATACTCAACACTCAAGTGACCCATATCAGATCACATATTTCCTTTAAGAGGTATTGGCCATGTTCAGATGGCCTACATCAGCCTTCACATTCCCCATCTCCACTATGTAGCATGATACCCTGAATAAAGCCATGTCCAACCCAGTGATGTTGGACATGCTACAAGTACACATCCTGATCTCAAACACATACTTCATGGACATCCACCTTCCTAGTACTAGGATCACCACATGCTGGACAGATCCTAGTCCCATACACTTTACATAGTCTTGCCATACTATGCATTTCTGTTCAGCAAATCTGCACATCAACCCCATCTCAGACATGGTGTGATGACCGCATGATAAATGTATCATTAACCCTGTGGATCAGTTATGTGGCACTGCTCCACCTGGGCCCAGAGACTCAACTGTCAGCTACAGCTACGTAACCTTTCATCCTAGATTCATACATGGCCCAGGGCATATAGCCTACTAGTTGACTTTGACTGTACATGCTATAGTTGCTATCCATCCCTGCAAATACCATCTGGCTAGCCAGTGTCCCATGTGTATTACATGTGCAACACAGGTGATACATGGCAGGATGTTGAACTGCTGTACAGTGTCGTGTAGATGTATATGGCAAAACACATAACATGTAAAACCTTCCATGAGCAAGTCTGCAGGGTCATAGGTCATGTCCGGTAAGGCAGTGTAAGTCTTCATATGTAACATATACACAGCATCAAGGTTGATTGCATTAATATGGACACATCCAGCCATGTGCTGATAGGTAGGAACACCAGTACAGGCAAACAGACATGCCCACATCAAGACAGCATCCACATGGTGTATGAGCAATGTAATCAGATGTTACACACACATATATGGTGATAATATCCAATCGCCATTGATTGTCACATGTGTGTGACACAAACAAGTCAGTTGTGTCAGTGTCATGTAGATTTGCAAAGACAACTATTTAATTGTAATAAATGTGATACACATGTATGTTCAGCTGTAGCTCTGTATGTCTCTGTGAGTTACTGTGACCTGTCTACATCATTATGTCTTCCAGGTCTGCTGCATGCAAAGCTACCCCCTTATACCAGCTTGGAGGATGAGGCCCTCATCACATACCTACATGACAATCATGATATCCTTTTCAGCCATGTGCCACAGGATGCACAGCAGCGGGATGCCCAGTGGATGGAACTTCGCAGAAGGGTTAATGATGTGGGTGGCCACAACCGCACATACCAGCAGGTGTACAGATACTGTACAGACCTCATTAGATGAGCAAAACATTGTGTAAATGCAATCGCCAGGGAACAAGGTGCAACAGGGGGTGGGCCACCAACCCAGCCCCCTCTCACATGTACCAAGGAGCTACTGGCCAACCTGGGGACACCTGCAGAACAACATCCACAAGCCTTAGCCAATATTGTGGAGGTGGGTGTCTCTCAACTGCTGAGCCTGGAGTTGCCTGGTAAGTCACTACTGCACCTATATGAACTAAATTCCATATAGTTACATGTGTCACTGAATAATATGTAACGTAACATCATATGCAAGGCATGTATACACACATGCCGCATACTATAGAATGCTACTCTATATATGCACACATGTGCATACTCCATAGTATAGTCTATTGTACTGGTGTATGTGTTAACATGCACATTGCACCCTGTAGCTATCATACAGGCGTGGATAATGATCATACTGCTGTGTTAGTCCTATTTTGGTACCTCTGGCATTCCGCTGCGACAGCAGCCCATTGCAGTTGAGACTGTTAGTATTTATCAGGCATCTTAATGCACAGATCTATCTGCCATGTAGCCATTTACCACATGTACACATAATGTATGGTCCTGTCACAATATACAGGACGGACCTGCAATGCATCACAATGGCTACCCATGTGCAATACTTGCAAACTATGTGAAACACCGACATGAAACCTCACAAACTGTCATTGCCAGATGTGTGGACAGCTGTGCATACAATGGTGGAGGTGCTGCTCACTGTAGGGACATATACTACAGATCAGAACTACACATGGGGGGAATACCATCAGTACTACACAGTGAGCTGGAGTATGGCCAGCCCACAGGATTCACTGTTGTGGATCATAGCCCTGCTATGAATGTTACACAATGGGATGACATCTAGTGGTCTGACTGCAATACTGCCTAACTATCCTGAAAAACATATCCCACATACCAAACATACCACCCTTTGTCTGCATAACCCTGTCATCAGTGGAGCATATGACATCTATGGTTGTATGTCATATGGGACAACACAGACATGTGAAATAGATGTCCATAACAATAATTTGGCCAACACATGTACACACATGGCCATGGAGGATGGCCAGAGACATGAAGCAACACATACAGTAGACGTGATGTGCTTGTGTGTGCACCCTGTTGTACATTGGCTCCTCATGGTCCAACTATGGCGTTTGTGTAATGGTTATATTGCAGATGTGGAACACTAGACATCCTACAGGCCTGTGCACATCTTGTGTAGGTGTGACATAATTCCACCACATAAGATGTGTTGAAAATCTTGAGTGTGTCACGACATGACAGCAGTCTCCTGTACAGTATCCACATCAGCCCACAGATACAGTCCATTCCCCTTGCTGGTGTCGGACATTAATGTCATCCTTGCTCCTCCTCTGTGTGTGTGTGTGTGTGTGTGTGTGTGTGTGTGTGTGTGTGTGGGGTACACAGATGTCATGTGGGACATGGTCTACCAACGAGTTTGCCATGTCTGGCCATAGTTGCCAGGCAGCAGCAATATGGTTGCAAATGTGCAGGGGTGTCATCCGTATACACTTCAGTGACCTGTGTTGGACATTTCACATCATGGTTTAGTGTGTATACACGTCAGTGATGTGGGTCACATTCCATAGTATATATGTATTGTGAATGAATAAAGTAACTAGCAGGATACACCACGAGAATACCAGCGTGTAGATAAAAGCTTCTTTATTCCAGCAACCAGGTAAAACACAGAAAGATAAGCGCTTTCGCGTGCTTCATGCACGCTTCATCAGATCTATTGAACTTAGTCTATCATCCCACTTCTTATAGTAAACAGTCTTGCCAATTTACCATAAACAATTGAATAATTAATCACCTGTTTAAAGTTAAACATTTGAGTTTTTTAAAACAAGAGACTGAAATAGAATTTATGAATTTTTACTAGTGAATTACTTGAACAGAATAAATATAAATTGTTATATAGAATTTATTTAAACACTAATTTTTAAATTTTACAATAATTATAAGGAATTTTTTAAAAAATGTATTAAAATATATTCTTTAAATATTATTACTAAATATCAAAACAACATTATACATCTACCAGAATTGACTAGTTTAATCAGACATATAACTAGGTAGATGACATATGATTTACATGTAGTATTTAATTTATAGAAGCACCGTTTAACCTATGATATGAGCTTCCTTGACGCTGTTTTGATTGACTAGATAGGAATATATATGTTTTATATACACTATTTACATATTTGATATACATGAGAACTAGTTGGTTTGAATAAATATTTGTCAAATAACTATGATACACGGGACCGTTGATAGTCAAATATTTTATATTGTGATAGGTTTAAGTCAAAGGGTCCTGTTGATGATAGGAATTGTGAATATTATATATATATATCAATATATTAATATTTACATCACAGGACAACATGGAAGTTTACACCTGCTATGATGTTTGAAGCACTCTAAAATGGGAATCTCTGAGATTAAACCAATCTCTGTGTTACATTAATTAGTTCTTTGACTGTCATCCAATATAAATGGTTTATTAGTATTTATTATTCATGATATTCTGTTTTATGTTTACATTTGCTGTTTGAGGGCTTCTGCTGAATATATGACCTAATACTATTCAATAATGCAGGAAGTCCAGTAGCGCCATTCAGCGCCACAGATGAATGGAGACGTAATGGGAGTTTCCGATGAATTGGTATTTCAATGCTATGGTATGAAATATAACTTCTAACGCAATAGTGCAAAAAACAGTGCCATGGATATTATAACAGTGACTACCAGAGAAATAGCACAGATAGCAGTCTTTTTGTATTTATTTACATGCGATTAATTTACCGCATATGAAGTTAAATCACGATTTTTCTCAAACAGCTTTTTAAGGAATATATTTTTAAAAATGTTTTTAAGAATGGTTTTATATATGTCATATGCCTTTTTGAGTAGATGTTGACAACGATTATACTGTTTATTTGTTTATTTATTCATTTGAAGCACTTAATCATCATTCATAATGCATGGTGTTTGAATTTATGAGTTAGCTTGATGGTGTTTGAGCTGATGACATCAGAACACTGGCGCATGGGGTTTTAAAAAACTCAAATGTTTAACTTTAAACAGGTGATTAATTATTCAATTGTTTATGGTAAATTGGCAAGACTGTTTACTATAAGAAGTGGGATGATAGACTAAGTTCAATAGATCTGATGAAGCGTGCATGAAGCATGCGAAAGCGCTTATCTTTCTGTGTTTTACCTATTTGCTGGAATAAAGAAGCTTTTATCTACACGCTGGTATTCTCGTGGTGTATCCTGCTAGTTACTTTATTCATTCGTGCTGCTGCTCTTTGCTACAGGATACTTTAGGAGTGATAGCGGTAATTTGTATATATATTTTACATTTTACTGTTTGATCTTGTGCTGCTACCTCCACGCTATGGCGAATACAAATGTTGAATTGGATTACAACCCTGCAATCAGAACGGGTCCGTTGGACATTGATGCGTTCTTACCAATGAAAGGTAACCCGCTATTGAATTTAGATTTTTTAGAAACAACAGACACCATGGCGATAAGGAATGATGAAGACTTAAATATGAATGACTTCTATATACTACTAAGAGACTTGGAGAACAATCTATATAAAATACAAAGACTGTCTTGGCAGAGAAAACATCTACAAGCGTGTCTCAACTTTAAAGTGATACCGAGAGGCATGCGCGTTCTGTGCATGCCTACCTATGGCCAATTGTATCCTGATCTATTGAAAAAATGGCAGGATTTAAATTTAGAACTGAGCAACAAATATATACACCTGCTATTAGAGTATTTTGAACCACTCGAGACAGCACTCCAGAAAGACATTGATGCATCATATCAGGCCATCACAGAGAGGTTTAACTCTGAAACGTTCACCAGAAAACTGAACGATATATCGACACAGATCAATTTATACAGTGAGAAACTAAGAAGTATAAAACAGAGGAAACTGACCAGGGATGTACATGATTTCAGAATGGGGAATATATTTGTTTGGCCGAGGACAGCAGAAAACAACACTGCACGAACGGATCGTAATTCACGCCCACATAACAGAAAACCGGAAGTCGGAGATGTGAATACGTCGAATTTGGCGCCCTCAGCTACAGCTACATATACCTTAGGTGAATCAACCAACATCAGAAGAGAGATCCCTGCTAGTAACTTGGATAATCTAACACCGCCACCTAACCAGTTAGCGCTGCATCAAACTGATGACTCAGTCAGAACAGGAACAATCAGAAGATACACCGCGGCACCTAATAGAAACATGGATGCCCCTTTTCCAATCAGGATAAACACTACAACCAGAGGGAGATCAGCGAGCCGAGGTCCGAGAAAACGGAAGTTCTCAACAGACAGGTACGAACAAAAACAAAAAAGGAACTGGAACTGACTTTTCTGGTATTCAATCGCTCTCAATATGATTTATCTGTACCTGATCTATCACTTTTAAATAGAGGTTTGAACTTCGTTCCCTCACAATACAGTAGACTCTCTGAAACCTTGACTGACTTAAGACTTTTTGCTAGAAAAGTAGCGATTAAAGCATTTTTTAAAAATAAAGGTGATTTTGGGAATGTTGTTAAGAGTGATTTTAAGCGCAGGAGCACTTTTTCACCTATGCTGCCATCCAGCGTAGAATGCTTTGTGAAATCATGCGAAAAAGGCTTTTATACTCTATATGCCAGTAAGCAAGTCAGGAATAGATTTTTCAATTTGGAAAAAGCTGAATATGATTCTATGATGAATCTACGGAAGAACAATGAAATAGTAATAATCAATGCAGACAAGGGTGGAGGCGTTGTTATACTAGACAGAATAGAATACATTACTACAATAGAAACTACACTGACTTTGGATAAAACTTATAAAGAACTTACACCAGAGGGCGTTATGAGGGTCATTAATAGTGTTAGTGATAATTTGTATGACTTATTGATGTGCCGACAAATCAGCCGAGAAATGTTTGATTTTTTATACATTGAAGAACCACTCATACTGGTTCTAAAGGGCCTGCCGAAGATACACAAAGAAGTGGAACCGCTACCCATGAGGCCCATTGTGTCAGGCAGACAGTGGGCAACTTATAATATCTCCATATTTTTGGAGAAAATGTTGAGACCACTGGTAAACAACATCAAAACTATTCTTAGGGACACACAACAATTATTGAAAGATTTGGAATTTATTGATTTTTCAAAAAAGGAAAACAGGAAACTGCTTTTAGTTACGCTAGATGTCCGCGACTTATTCACATGCATTCCCAATGAATATGGTTTGCAGGCTGTGAGGGAGCTAATGGTCACACTTAGTAATTTTTCAAGTGATAGACAAATCTTAATTAGCCAATTATTAGACATGGTGTTATACTGTAACATATTCTTGTTCAACAGCAAGCACTATCTACAGACATGGGGTGTCGCTATGGGCACCCCATGCGCAAACTCCTATGCTAATTTAGTACTTTACTACTGGGAGCAGAAACATGTATTTAATAGCTCATGGATGGATAAGATACGAATGTATAGGAGGTTTGTGGATGATGTGATACTGCTATGGGATGGCACTATTGAAGAACTGAGGAGTTTCGTGGAGTATTTAGAGAAGACTACCACATTCTTAAAATTCACATATGAGAGTTCCAATAGAGAGATTAGTTTTTTAGACCTGACCTTATATTTTGATGCAGAAGAGAAACTGACATCAAAATTGTTTAGAAAGACATGCTGGAAGAATACAATATTAGATTATAGTAGTATGCACCCTAGGTTTATGTTTTCGGGGATAATGAGGGGACAATTCTCGAGAATCTCTAGGATATGCAAGGATCCCACTGCCCTACAAACAGAAGCTGATAATATGGAATCGTTATTTCTAGCGAGGGGATATAATCATAACTCAGTCAAAGAGACAAGACAAGACATTATACCCATTTAAATTGATTCCAGTAAATTACAACCTAAAAATAGGGCAATGGTGAGGGGAAATATGAGTTCAGTAGATAAATGTAAACCAAATTATAATAGACAAGACAACAAGGTTACTTTTATACTGAAATATACCAATGATATTAGTGAGATTAGGAAGATTATAACTAAATATTGGAACATACTTATTACCACAGATGATATAAGGTTACTAGTAGGTGACGAACCCACTTTTATATTTCGGACTTGTGATAACTTGAAAAAAATCTTTTCCAAAAATTTACACAATAATTCTAATTCTAAAGAGTATGTAGCTGGAACACTGGGCACGTTTCCATGTAAGAAGTGCAACATGTGTAAATACATTACTACCACACAAGAATATAGACATCCTCATGGGCACTTTGAGTTTACACCGAGAACACACACAGACTGTAATACCAAGAACCTAATATATATGGCTAAATGTGTCTCCTGCCAGGCATTTTATGTTGGATTAACAAAGAGGAGACTGAAAGAACGTATTTATAATCATGTTTACGACATACGCAAACACAATGAATTAAATGCTCTGGCCAAACATATAAATCTGAATCCGACGCATCATTTTAGATTCAGAGTTCTACAAGTCCTGGAGATTAGTCCCAGAATGGGTGACAATAATAACGCTTTAGCGAAATTAGAGTTGGAATGGATATTCAGGTCAGGTGCACATAGAGACCCGGGGATTAATAACTATGTCTCCATGAAACGATTCTTGGAATGAAATATAATTTCCTCCTATATATCTGCGTATTTCTATCCACCATTGTACTTTCTTACACTATCCTTTAGATCTTTTTATACTACTCAATATGAAATATATATGGAACAATGTATATATTATTTGGTTAGACCGGGATTTTATGGAATTTAATCCACTAGAAAAACACTCTAGGAGCTGTGAGCTGTCGCTTGATTCTGCTAATATGTTACTAGAAGCTTCAATAGGTTTGATCCACTACAGACATTCCCTATTTTTAGTCTTCACCAATAGGGCCCACCCTCAGTGATATGGAGACATGATAGGATGGGGCTAGTTTGTTGTTTATCTATCGGAATTATATCAACAAATTCATATGTTCATGAATGAATCTATTCCTTCACTTTTTTATTTTGAATCCACCTTGAATTGAACAGATATGACCTGTTGTATAGAATTTATTTAAACATTAACATACATTAACAAGAGACTGAAATAGAATTTATAAATTTTTACCAGTGAATTACTTGAACAGAATAAATATAAATTGTTATATAGAATTTATTTAAACACTAATTTTTAAATTTTACAACAATAATTATAAGGAATTTTTTAAAAAATGTATTAAAATATATTCTTTAAATATTATTACTGAATATCAAAACAACATTATACATCTACCAGAATTGACTAGTTTAATCAGACATATAACTAGGTAGATGACATATGATTTACATGTAGTATTTAATTTATAGAAGCACCGTTTAACCTATGATATGAGCTTCCTTGACGCTGTTTTGATTGACTAGATAGGAATATATATGTTTTATATACACTATTTACATATTTGATATACATGAGAACTAGTTGGTTTGAATAAATATTTGTCAAATAATTATGATACACGGGACCGTTGATAGTCAAATATTTTATATTGTGATAGGTTTAAGTCAAAGGGTCCTGTTGATGATAGGAATTGTGAATATTATATATATATATATATCAATATATTAATATTTACATCACAGGACAACATGGAAGTTTACACCTGCTATGATGTTTGAAGCACTCTAAAATGGGAATCTCTGAGATTTAACCAATCTCTGTGTTACATTAATTAGTTCTTTGACTGTCATCCAATATAAATGGTTTATTAGTATTTATTAGTATTTATTATTCATGATATTCTGTTTTATGTTTACATTTGCTGTTTGAGGGCTTCTGCTGAATATATGACCTAATACTATTCAATAATGCAGGAAGTCCAGTAGCGCCATTCAGCGCCACAGATGAATGGAGACGTAATGGGAGTTTCCGATGAATTGGTATTTCAATGCTATGGTATGAAATATAACTTCTAACGCAATAGTGCAAAAAACAGTGCCATGGATATTATAACAGTGACTACCAGAGAAATAGCACAGATAGCAGTCTTTTGTATTTATTTACATGCGATTAATTTTACATATGAAGTTAAATCACGATTTTTCTCAAACAGCTTTTAAGGAATATATTTTTTAAAATGTTTTTAAGAATGGTTTTATATATGTCATATGCCTTTTGAGTAGATGTTGACAATGATTATACTGTTTATTTGTTTATTTATTCATTTGAAGCACTTAATCATCATTCATAATGCATGGTGTTTGAATTTATGAGTTAGCTTGATGGTGTTTGAGCTGATGACATCAGAACACTGGCGCATGGGGTTTAAAAAACTCAAATGTTTAACTTTAAACAGGTGATTAATTATTCAATTGTTTATGGTAAATTGGCAAGACTGTTTACTATAAGAAGTGGGATGATAGACTAAGTTCAATAGATCTGATGAGCGTGCATGAAGCAGCCAAGCGCTTTATCTTTCTGTGTTTTACCTGGTTGCTGGAATAAAGAAGCTTTTATCTACACGCTGGTATTCTCGTGGTGTATCCTGCTAGTTACTTTATTCATTCGTGCTGCTGCTCTTTGCTACAGGATACTTTAGGAGTGATAGCGGTAATTTGTATATATATATATATATATATATATGTATTGTATCTGAACACAGTCATAGCTTTGAACTGTGTCTTAAACTCACACTGTATAGCAATAGAGACGCCTCATGATTCCCTGCAATGGCATACACATCAGCTAAATGTGCAGTATATCAGTAGGGCGGACAGACAACACTGCATTGGGACACCATTACCCCACTGTATATTTGACAGGACACCATTGTGTTAAACATGTATGCATGTCATTGCACACATCAGCAGATCACATGTCATACTACATGTGATTGTCAAGGTCATGTGCCACACATCAGGCAGGTGTACTGTTAACCTGTGCTGGTCTACATGGTGTAACACAGGGATGTATGCTAACTACTACTATGACTGTGTAATTTGCATGCCTTCTGCTCTGACACATGCATGCTGTTGTGTGCAACCCAGGGATGTATGATAACTACCACTATTATTGTCTGCGCTGCATGCCGTCTGCCATATCACATGCATGTTGCATGCCTTCTGTCATATCACATGCATGTTGGTGCCATAGAGTGTGTGTCGGTGTGTGTGTCTGTGTGCGGATCTGTGTGTGTGTGTCTGTGTGTTTGTCTGTGTGTGTGTGTGTGTCTGTGTGTTTGTGTGTCTGTGTGTGTGTCAGTGTGTGTGCTTGTGTGCGTGTGTGCATGTGTGTGTGTCTGTGTGTGTCTGTGTGTTTGTGTGTGTGTGTGTGTGTCTGTGTGTGTCTGTGTTGTGTCTGTGTGTGTCTGCATGTGTCTGTGTCTTGTCTGTATGTGTGTGTATGTCTGTGTGTGTGTGTGTCTATTGTATAGATTGTAATGTACAGTTCTTGTCTGCCCCTCACAGGTGATGTAGGTGCATTGCCCTCCTGCGGTCCGTCTGATGTTAGTGTCCCCACAGACTCTAGCAGTGATGATGAACGTATGACTAAGGCACAGGCAGGGTTGTCAGGGGCAGAATCTGTGCCATTGTTTGCCATTCCACCTATATCCCCCTCATACCCGCACACAGATCTCATGCCTACACATACCCCATCACCAGTGGCCATAGAGGAAGGACAGTTGGTGAGTGGTAGCTTGGAACAGGAAAGTGTGGGGGCTATGGAAGGTGTGCTTGCACACCATGGTGTCAGCCAACTGACTTGTGATGCCCCACCCAGGCACATGGCCAGTGCTGCTCTTTAGGAGGACCTCTGGCCAACATGCCCCTGCAAGACAGAGCGCAGCAGCTCGTGTCACCAGACACATGTTTCAGACTCTAATGGAGGCACAGGCACGTGCTGAATGGCACAACAGAGAAGATCAGAGGCTTCAGAGGTCTGCAGCCTGTTCATTAAACAACAACATCCAGGCAATGGTAAATGCTCAACAGCAGATTGCTGAAACTTTGGATAGACGATTGGGTGATATGGTTGGAGTCCTTGACCGTGGCATGACAATCCGCAAGCATGAGCTGTTTGTGTTGGAACATCTGGTAGGAGTGAAGCATCGGGCATGTTGACGTAGGGCTGCTACATCACCTGTTTCAGGTCTATGTGAATGAGCTACCTCACATGCCCACTCCCATAGTGGCGGTAGCAGCAGCAGTGCAGCTGGTGCTGTGCTGTCCACACCACGACACAGCAGGCCACATGCACGTGGCCCTGGATGGCCCCAACAGGGACATGGTTCCAGTGGATAAGTGTCATCAGACAGTACCCAATCTGCACCTCCGCCTGGTAGTGCCCGTGCAACCCCTGGCAGGCACAGGTCACATGGCCATGGCCGGACACCATGAACTGTAAAACCTGGCCTGTACAGTCCACAGCTGTCAATAATACCCCTGTGTAGGCAAGGCACATGGCAGAACTGTGTGCATACATACACGCACACACTGTAAATATATGTAGGACACCACAACACACACATGCATAACATCCACACATGCCAAATTAGATCAAAGGCCCTAACCCGCACACATGATGACATCCAATGGTGCAGTCTAGGCCTCTGGCAAACATTATCACCCTGTGCTTATGATGATGCCTGTGCCACATCTGTGAAATCCACACCATTGGTGCAGGGACATGCTCATATGGTCTGATGCACAGGTTGAACAGACTAGGAAGATAAGAGTAGTTTACAATTGTTGTGTACTGTTGACAGGCAGCAGATATATCATGTAGCACAGGTGTACAATGCATTTCATACTGTTAACAGTATGTGTCTTGTGTAACAACAGTAACTGCATGTTGGTCATGATGTTCTGCTTTCCTTCTTTAGGTCTAATTGCATGTGCCGATGGATGTCAGTGTTTGAAGTTAGTGTCCCATATGTAAATGTGGACTACTCACAGTTATGTATGAATATACCAGCATGCACCTTGTAGCCTCTACATCACAGTGAGAATGTCCCATGTTCCAAACACGTCTACTGATCCAAGAGCATGATAGCTGTGTATTAAGCTACTGTGGCTACAGATGTGACATCCATACTGGGTGACATCACAGGTACAGTTACATGGAGTGGTGAGGTAAGAGAGCGGTCTAGCTGATGACAAGGGTAGAGAACAGTGGGAAGTGTGATGCCTCATTGGGAAGCAGTAATACACATTCCTATATCAGGATGCCAACACAACTACACCCACACACTCAGGTATTGACACGCATGTATTCAGTGACACAGTAACACACTCACACACTCACGGATTCACCGACCCCTGCCTATGTGCAAATCATCATTACAGCACTGTGCACCTACATGATGCACCACAGAGAATACACATGTACAGGTAGTCAGTATGGCCTAAGATCGGGATTGCATCGACTGGATGAGGGGAGGGGTCTTATCAGTTCAGTATGGTAACATACATCCTCACTCCAGGGACCAGAAAGCCATACACACACACACACACACACACACACACACACACACACACACACACACACACACACATGCACACACTGTGGCATTCACTATTGAATACACCTATGTCACGCACATACCGATACCTCACATGTGTGAGATACATGCCCCTGCCTATGTCCTGCTTTCTACATTGCAGTCTGTACAGATGTCTACAACAGTGTACAGGAGAGTGAGTAACAATTGAGATGTATTCCTCACCATACGTGACATATATGGACGCACACGCAACCACACATACCAGTACTGTGAATCAAATACCTGCCTAGCTCTTGATATGTATGACAGACTTACAGCAGTATTGCATGTGTTACAAAGTGTACTGACAGTTCTTTTGGCAACAGTGCTGATATATGCACATGGGAGGTCTTAACTGTTACAGGTGTTTAGTGATTTACCTTCGGTGTCACCCTGACTGCTGTCTATGTTGTGTGTGTTGCCCTTCAATTAACAAAACCATTGCTTACCGGTTACACAGTTTATTGTAGGACCGCTTGTGACACACCTGTGAGCTGTCCTCAGCAAACATCCATCTGCAAGGATGTCCCACCACTTAGTTATTTCCACACATCTGTCCATACCTGAGGTACATCTTTCCGTACATTCAGCATATCATCATATACAGTTGGCAATGTTGAAGCTGCATTTCAACTGCATGATGTACTAAGATACACGTCACCTGCATACATCAGCAACTGCACACGCATGGTATCTGAATGCACACCACTATATGTACATGTGTGTAGGTCCTACAATCCTGTCATTTGGGCATGTTTGCAGGCATTGCAATTGGTGGACATGTGTAATGACATACATGACACATGGACTGTTGTATGGTATGATAGGTGTAATGAGTGACCGGTACAGAGGGAATGTTACCTCCGTCAGCATTGATATCACACCTTATGTACTGTTAGCATTCAGCAGCCATGGACCTACATTCCATGTGCATGCGTGTAATGGCTGTAGTCACTTGTCTGCACAAAAGACAACAACAGCTATGCTATTTACATATATGTTGTCTGTGTGTGGCATGTACATATCCAGGGTAGGTACATGTATGTCATATCCAAACATGAGGGTCTTTACTGGTGTACAGCAACAGTCATCTGCTAATGCTGTAAATAACTGAGGGCCCCTGGTATGTGTACAGCTGACCTGGTTACAGACAGTGGTATTATTGCATTGCATAACACATGATGCAACTGTGTCAGCAGATGGGTATTCTGGACAGTTGATGTAGAGCTTGGTACAGTCCACTGGTCAAGGGTCACATGGTGGTGCACTAGTATATGTCCTACTACATGTATGGATGTGTGTTGGTGGTCCGAGGGCATGATGGTGTCTGAGGTTTACATCTCAGAATACAGCATTTGACACTGTGTCCTGCACCTGACTCATCTGTGATGCCTTTCATTGGGGTACTGGTCAGTACAAGTGAGTGGCCTCTATGTATGTGGGGACACCACCACCTGGAGTGGTCCATACCTGTGTTATGGCCCACATGTCTGGTTCTGAGGTATATGGTGGCAGTGCTATTGTGCACTACAGAGCCTTCAGCCAGGTGTTCCTCACTGCACAGATGTCATTACTCCCCATTGTTGGATCTACCGTGAGCAGCTGTGATTATGGATGCTACGCATCTAGCACTGGTTAGCATAAGCATACAATGCAGTTGTCCTCTAGGTGTCAGGATGTTATCCTGTGTTTAGCACATTTGCCTTGGAATGACACTATAGGGGCAAATGCAACTTGGGTATTATCCCCACTCCCTTGAATCATGGATGCATGTGATATGTGACAAAGGCCTGTCTACTTTCAGTCATGTCATCCCAGAATAACAAACACTGGACAACCTCATAATTAAAGCAGTGCATTGGCTCATTGTGTTGTTCACGCAGTTGCCACTCCTAGCAAGGCTCATTGTGTTGGTCAAGCAGTTGCCACTCCTAGCAAGACATCACTGCGAGTGGTAGTATTGTGCTTGGTATAGAATGGTACAGCTAAGGTGATGGACAGCAGCAGACATTGTGTATAAGACCGGTGTCAGATATATGTAGAGCAGTGTTCCTGCTAACAATGACAACTACAAACACCAGAGTCCATTACAATGTGTTCTTTACATCTAACTGTAATAACATGGCCACTGTGGCCTTCCGTGTTTAGAATCAGAGTGCATCACAGACAGCCCTGTGCTACTAAGTGTATGAGCATGCCCAGTATAACCTTGTGTAGATGGACACATAGTGCATTCCGAACAGCCCTGTGCTACTGTGTGAGCATGCCCAGTGACACCTTGTGTCGGTTATGTGCCTCTGTGTATGGGCATGGCCCTTGTAACCCTGTATAGTGATAGTAGTCATCCATTCCACAGATGGGCGTACTCCAGGTCAGGATGGATTCCTACTTTAAACACACAGGTTTACAGGCATGTACATCTTAACTGCCAGCATCCCTGTTGATGTCCACATTCCTAGATGGTCATAATGACAGCCTTTAAATGTGTAGTCTGTGTGGCACGACTCATAACTATGTAGTATTGTAATAGTGATCAGTGGATAGGCAGGTGCTCTGTTCCCACCGCTGGTGTGTATGTGTCCCTGTCTGCCTGAGGACTGAATAATGCTTTTAGACTGCTCACACTCCATAAAATTCCTATACCCACCTTTGGCAAGGCTGATGATATCACCCACCTAGAAATACACCTCTGGGAGTGCTGTGACCCAGTAATGTTGGTAGCCCTTTTTGTAACTGCGTAATGCTGTAGTGTGATAAAGTAGTTAGGTCAGTGTTCTACTTCCAGACTTGCCAAGTGTGTGTGTGTGTGTGTGTGTGTGTGTGTGTGTGTGTGTGTGTGTGTGTGTGTGTGTGTGTGTTTGTCCCCGTCTGCCTGAGGACTGAATAATGCTTTTAGACTGCTCACACTCCATACAATTCCTATACCCACCTTTGGCAAGGCTAATGATGTCACCCATCTACAAATACACCTCTGGGAGTGCTGTGATCCAGTAATGTCGATAGCGTGTTCTGTAACTGCGTAATGCTGTAGCGTGATAAAGTAGTTAGGTCGGAGTTCTACTCCCAGACTTGCCAAGTGTGTGTGTGTGTGTGTGTGTGTGTGTGTGTTTGTCCCCATCAGCCTGAGGACTGAATAATGCTTTTAGACTGCTCACACTCCATACAATTCCTATACCCACCTTTGGCAAGGCTGATGATGTCTCCCACCTACAAATACACCTCTGGGAGTGTTGTGACCCAGTAATCTCGGTAGCCCGTTCTGTAACTGAGTAATGCTGTAGTGTGATAAAGTAGTTAGGACAGTGTTCTACTCCCAGACTTGCCAAGTGTGTGTGTGTGTGTTTGTCCCCATCTGCCTGAGGACTGAATAATGCTTTAAGACTGCTCACTCTCCATACAATTCCTATACCCACCTTTGGCAAGGCTGATGATGTCATCCACCTACAAATACACCTCTGGAAGTGCTGTGACCCAGTAATCTTGGTAGCGCATTCTGTAACTGTGTAATGCTGTAGTGTGATAATGTAGTAAGGTTGGTGTTCTACTCCCAGACTTGCCAAGTGTGTGTGTGTGTGTGTGTGTGTGTGTGTGTGTGTGTGTGTGTGTATGTTTGTCCCCATCTGATTGAGAACTGAATAATGCTTTTAGACTACTCACACTCCCTACCATTCCTATACCCACCTTTGGCAAGGCTGATGATGTCACCCACCTATAAACAGACCTCTGGGAGTGCTGTGACCCAGTCATGTCGGTAGCGCATTCTGTAACTGCGTAATGCTGTAGTGTAGTAAAGTAGTTAGGTCGGTGTTCTAATCCAAGACTTACCAAGTGTGTGTGTGTGTGTGCATTTGTCCCCATCTGCCTGAAGTCTGAATAATGCTTTTAGATGGCTCACACGCCAAACCATTCTTATACCCACCTTTGGCAAGGCTGATGATGTCACCCACCTAGAAATACACCTCTGGGAATACTGTAACCCAGTAATCTGGGTAGCGCATTCTGTAACAGCGTAATGCTGTAATGTGCTAATGTAGTTAGGTCGGTGTTCTAATCCCAGACATGCCAAGTGTGTGTGTGTGTGTGTGTGTGTGTGTGTGTGTGTGTGTGTGTGTGTGTGTGTGTGTGTGTGTGTGTGTGTGTGTGTGTGTGTGTGTGTCTGCCTGCATGAGACAAGTACAGTGCTTTGTAGAGTATGCACTCTCTGTACAAATCACATGACCACATTTGTCATTCCTGCTGTTGTCACCCACCTAGGTATACACCTGTAGGTGTGCTGTAACCCAGTATTTGCCTTAGCATGTGCCCTAAAAGCATATTGCTGCAGTGTGATACGGTAGGTAGGGGTTCATATACAGGACATGGGAAGCGTGTCTTTGTCTGTCAGAGCCTGTGTAGAGGTGGATGTGAGTGCTTACCATTGGACATGTTTGGGAGCGGATTTTGTAGTTTTCTTATATGGTGTCTGTCTTATGACACATTGGCCATATCTCGAGGAGTACAGCTGTCAGTCATCCGCAGGACTGTGTTGGTAAGCCATACCTCTACATCTGGCAAAAGGCCTGGTGAATAAAGTATGCAACCCTACTAGAACCCTGTATATGTCCTGCACCCATGTGCCATGCTCAAATACACTTGCCTAGGATATCCCGCTATGTTGCAAGTACCATGCACGTTGATGACAGATAGTAGGCATGGTGTGAATGCAGTGGCCTGCAGAGGACATGGCACCCTGTACAGCAGTACAATAGGCACATATATGTGGAAATTGTGCCTTCACTATGTTCCCCACTGGATGCCTGCAACATATGTGGTGCCATCAAATGTGATCCACAGAGGCCATACAATGCCGTACACATCTGCCCTGTATGGACCAATGCCACTGACATCAGGGTATACTTGTATCATACTATCAATGGAGGTGCAGGGTCGACCTGCTCACTATAAACAGGTTTTGCCACACCAGACCAGTATTGGCATATCGGGGGATAACAGTCTGTGTACACAACATGTGTCTGCCAAACCAGGTACACCTGTACATGTCACTGTACAGTATTATGGGACATGCACATCCCAGACAATGTCCATGTGAAGGACTATCAAACACAGACATGGCATGCATTGCAAAGCTATGGCCATACACATTGGTAACCAGGATGTCAGGGAAGACCATGCAGTACCCATCTCTGTGGGACATTACAGACACTACACCCCTGCACTGCACACCATTGTCGGGTGATGCGATGCCAAGGATTATCCCTCACCCAGCCTTGTACAGCCATCTTGCACAGCCAACCACTACACACCCATGAAGCAACGCATATATGCATGTCAGTCCTGGCACCTTGTGTCTGCATGCGGGTTATGATGCTCCCAACCACAGTCACTCCCAGTACAACCCTTGTTGGCTTACCAACAGATGTCAAACACTTTCACATGCCCTAGCACATAGTACCTCCAGATATCCCCTGTGGTTCATGTAGTCCTGTGCATTACTGCAGTGTGGCAAACTAAGTAATTAGGTTGTGTATTTGTGGCCCTGGCAAGAGTGTCAATGCGTGTCCATTAGAGAGTGTGGTTGTGGTGACAATGGCATCCGTTCATGTGGACAGCCATGTGTGCCACACCTAATGCATATCTACTATATCTCTGTTGCAGATTTCACTCACCTACATACATATATGTTCTTACAGCACAGCAACATGTCACCTTTGTGGCACATGTAGTAATGTCATGCACATATAATAGTAATGACTAGTCAGTCAGGGGTTTGACCCCTGTACTGTTAGGCGTGTGGCAGACGATGCTTAGGGTTAAGTCTCCAAGCCCTTCTCTGGTGTACTTTAGCTGTCCCACCCACACACTCTCTGGTGGATGTGAAGGTGTACACCTGCTCAGCAGCAGCATGTGTATTGTAAGTGATGGACATGATCAGGTGATGGCCTCTGCACCTATTGCAGTCCTCCTCTAGCTGATTGCATGGGGAACAGCTGTGATGGTGTTCCCATAACCATTCGCATGATAAACATAGTACACTGTCTAGGGAAAACATGTTGGTATTTGGCCATGACAGTCGCTGTGAGTGGTACCTGGATGTGGTGTTCTGACACGGCATCATAGATGATATCTGGATGTACCTCAAACATTATACACAGTGGGAAATAGCCTAAAGACAGGAGGGTGATGTGCCACACATGACTACAGCATGTAAGTGTAGCTATGCTGCATTGAGACTAATGCCTGTTTAATATGTGTGGTAATGGCTATTCTGCATGTTTTAATACAGACATGACAGTACTCTGTTCGTGAGGGACCCCCATCTGTAGGGTCATCTGTGAACTGGTCAGTGTGTGCAATCATTTGTTTCCTGTGTTACACACTGAACACACATCTGTGCACAGCAGGAGCATAGTGTGAGGATTGCAGACAGTACATGATGATAGAGATGTTTTACTGCCATTGCATCCCTGACTGGACATGTGTCACATGAAACAGTGGTATGACAGACACTGTCTGGGGTTCCCAGTGACAAGCCAATAATGGGCAACTGTTCATAGCTGCGGTCACACGTCTACTACATATTGTACAGATGGCATGCAGTATATATGCATGTGTTGTGCTCCCTCTGCAAATGTATGCCATCTGTTGTGTTGGGTTGATGGTGATATCTATGCATACTGTTGTAGGGTAATCCTGTATGCTGGTGTATATCACTAAGCCATATGTGGGTTTAAACTGCAACACCATAGGCTGACTGAGTTGGGAAGTCCCAGCAGAACCTCTTGTCCCACTTCAGCTGACCATGGCACCAGGCACTAGCACATCTGGGGCCCAGGCTTGGACATCAACCTCTGTTGGCTCTGCACCACCTTCTGGTGGTATCACCACTGAGGATGGAGCATGTCCCCACTGGGAGCAGGACCAGACAGGTACATGTCTGCTGTCATGCGATGCCAGACGTGTTGCGTTGGGGGCTCACTAAGGGGTTCCGAAGCCAGATACGCAAGCTCAAGGGGGGGAGTGTCACATTTACAGGGTGATGCTTCCCCTCTTGGACAGCCCCAGCACTGCCACCTTTGCAGCTGTTTAGGTGTAGTGGCGGCTGCCCATGGCTGGGGACCTCTGTCCCAGTATTCCCATGGGCTTGTGAATGCTGAACACCCATTCCCGTTCATGGTGTATCCCCCCACATGTGTCATATACCAACCCTGTATGCTGTCTTGTCTGTGATCCTACCCTACCTATCCTCCACGGCCATACCTACATTCCTTCCCCTACATCCGACCCTCACTAGGGAAACATAAGGCCAATCGGCTCCTAGGACAACATCTGCCCTATACATAGCTGTCCATTTCACACACGTGCCCACTGGACACATGTAACCCTTGTAATATGCATCACAACATAGTCCTGTTATCCTCACCCCTGTCCCTCAGGTGCATGATCCTGGTATGCACATCACTCCTAAATGGTCCAGGTACACGTGATGAGGATGACCCCATTGTACACACAACACTACCGGTCCCTCTATGGTTACCCCATTTACCTTTATCATGATGATGATGTTGCACACAGCACCTTGCAAGAGTACTGTTCACGCATAATGATTGGACAGGTACTGTTGTGTTAAAGTACATTACATGCACAGAGTGATGTATATGGCCAATGTACAACTATTTGCGTGTATGAATGACACATGTCTGTCTGAGGGAGTCTTGAGATCACATAGAACAACACCACTACATAATACAGGCATCGCTGGTGTTTCCCATTTCATTCATTTGTAATGCTTTGTTGCCAAATGGCATGTTCCTGATATATCTCTATATATGTATGTACCTATATGCTGGACATAAACACTCACATATACATCTACATGATGGGATACATTCCTATACTGTTGAATGACTGCGCTGTATGATATGTTTGTGGTACTGTCCGTT
>NC_056745.1:887421605-887434105 GCF_019279795.1 Protopterus annectens
TTATGGCCATTTGCACTTTACAGTTTTTGGTGGTCCCAGCATGGACTACTTTCCGTTGGTGTGTAAAGTAGACTTAGCAATTCAACGATGTTACTCCCACTGGTAACACCCTGCCTGTGGTGTGAGTAGCAGTGCTCTGCTCACTCCTGGGCAGCTTTTTATGACATACGCTGACAGCACTATATAATAGCATATTTGCTCTTGATTCCCTTCAAATCCCTTGTGTATGCTTTATTGTTACGACATTCATTCTTCATATATATATATATATATATATATATATATATATATATATATATATATATATATATATATATATATATATATATATATATACACACACATATATATATATATATATAGATATGTCTATATCTATATATCTATATATATATATATATATATATATATATATATATATATATCTATACATATATATGTGTGTGTGTGTGTGTGTGTGTGTGTATGTATATATATATATATATATATATATATATATATATATATATATATATATATATATATATATATATATATATATATATATATATATATATATATCTATTACATCTGTACATACATATATACATTTCCTATGCTGAGCGCTGCTTACTCCTGCGCAGGCTCACTCGCATATGCTTACTGTGTGTTACATATGTTTACTGCCACTTATTTGTGCTTACTTGTGCCTTATTCATTATGACAGTACCACTTTGATTGAAGGGATCTGGTTAGTAGTCCCATGAGATACACACATTTACTTTTACATGTTTTAATGTCAGCTTTACAGCAGAATGACATTCATTCCACAAGGAAAATTATATGTGCTATAGTCAAACTTGAACTTGAATGCCTGCTCATTAGGCGGATTCTCTATTGGTGTTCTGCTTCATTTATATGTATACCCATGGTTCATAGTTACCCAGACACACGCCTCAACACTTCACTTACACAGCAGGCATCTATTTTCCTGTTGGGAAAACCGCAGTACTACACATGCGCCATTCCCTACTGCTCTGGACCAGTGCCGCATGTTGACTCACTCAAAGTATATTCAGACCTCCAAAGCCTATAGTCCTGGCACATATGTGTATTTGCTTGTTAGGGTGTTCATGTGATTATCCAAGTTTAGGCTTGTCCTACTGAGGACCAGCACTGCCCTGTACCCATCTGAAAGTCAGATTTAGCACGTGGACAAGGATACTCCGCCTGTTAGCATCCTACAAGTGGTTAGAGATGCAGGGATTTTGGCCAGCTCTGGCCAACCTGATATGACAGCACTCAATATTACGGGGGGTTCTGCTGCTGTTTCTCTTCACATTTGTTATGACTGCTATATTGTGACCATGTCCATTCTTTATAAATATATATATATATATATATATATATATATATATATATATATATATATATATACCCATTTTCACGGTTTCAAAGAGCCTTTATTATACCTTATAATCTCAGCTATTATGACGTAAGTGACATTATTAGTCACAACTGAAACATTTTCAGAGTGGACATTGACCTATTTCAGAAAATAGGGAATGAACCCACCATTGTTTATAAAAAGGACATGTGCTTTAAGTCTTTACTTGAAAAAAGTGACAGAGGGGCAACAGATGGTGGGATGCACAAACATTGTCCACAATGCAGGTACATTTTAGAAGGAACAGAAGTCAGAACTGGAACTGGGGAATCAGTAAAAATACAACACAAGTTCCACTGTTACAGCTCTGGTATACTTTATTTAGTGGTCTGTTAGGAATGTTTGAATTTTTATATAGGATAAACAAAGGGTATGTTTAGGAAAAGAATATGCCAACATCAGTACAACATATCCAGAGGGGATGATAAGAATGTACCAGCAAGGCACATTCACAAATTGTCCTCATACAGTTTTAAATTTACAGCGGGTGACAAAGTGGATATGGGACCAAGAGGGGGACCTGCAGACATGTACTTAGAATATTAAGAGTTAAGATGGCAAATAAAGCACAATGCAGGTACCCCCGGCCTCAATGAAACCATATCCATGAGTAGTGTACAGAAACTGAAATCAGAACTGTTTTTTAAAAAAAACATTGTGCAGTATTATTATGAATGGGTTTACTGAGACCTTTATATAAGATGCAAAGTATTTCTAACCTAGAAATGCACATTATGTGTTCGTTGTGTTTTACAAAAAAAGGTGATGGAATATTTCTTTAAAACTGGGAAAGATAGTTTTTAATTATGTACATGTGACTGAATTTAATGTATAAAAAGTGTGTGATTTTGAAATGATGTTATTCTGATGAAGTTGGAGTTAATACTGATGAAAGCACTAAATCTTTGTACATTAAAGTGTTCCTGAAGGGTTGCATCTGTCGTTTTTTTTTTATACAATGGAGTAGTATAACAGAGAGGCCTGTTTTGTACTGTAAATTGTTATGCTTAATGTTGTCGTACTTAAAATCACATAGTATCAGTAAGCAAATAGAGACATATTGAAAGTGGAGAGTAGGGGGTGAAGCTGGGAGTAAGTAATGTATACAGTAAGCACAGAGATATAGTGAAAGTGGAGAATTGGAAGAGAGAGGGTGAGGAGGCGAGAAATGGGTTCAGCCTGGTGAGAAGCAGGAACATAACTAGTTGCCATTTAGGTGGGACTTTAGCAGCTTTTTTGAAGTGAGTTAGGCTTGCTGTGTTTAGTATGTTCGGGGTTGTGGAGTTTCATGATTTAGTTACGTAGTTAGAATATAGAGCATCTCCAAAGCTGTTGCTGGATTTTGTAACTTCGAGTAGTAGTTTTCTTGAGGATCATAGAGTCCTGCTACTGAGGTGGGTTTGTGCTAGGTCTAGTAGGGATGGACATTTGTTGGGTAGGTAAACTATGGAATGGGCTATGACAAGTTGGTTTAGAGTTAGTAGGTTGGGCAGCTCTAGCCATTTGAATTGTTTCAGAGCAAGACAATGATGGGTTCTGTGGAGCAGGTTAGTGGCAAATCTGGCTATCTTATGGTAGCATGATTAAGGTTTGCTTAAGTCTGATTTTTTTGAGGTTGTTAAATA
Source organism: Protopterus annectens (assembly GCF_019279795.1). Classification (NCBI taxonomy): domain Eukaryota; kingdom Metazoa; phylum Chordata; order Ceratodontiformes; family Protopteridae; genus Protopterus; species Protopterus annectens. Next base: position 887,424,657 of record NC_056745.1, read on the forward strand.
TAGGGGAGACATAGAGTAAAGTGGATAGTAGGTGGGTCCTGTCAATAGCTTGTCTGGAAGAGTTTGTTAAGAAAGGTTTTATTCTGTAAAGGGAACCTAATTTAATGTGGGCCTTTTTGATGGCATGAGATATATGTTTGTCAGCTTTAACTTATCAACTAGAATGATACCTAGTAGCTTGGTTTCTGAGGTGAGTTTGATTATTATGTGATTAGATGAGGTGATTGTAAAGTCATGGGGGGAGTTTGTTTTGTGACATTGGTTAGGGGAACAGCATTAGTTTGGTTTTGTTGGGATTAAGGATGAGCTGGTATTTTTCCAAGAAAGACTCAATGGCAGTAAAAGATTTTTGAGCATAGTCTTGTAGTTGTTTTAGGGAAGTTGCAGTGCAGATGACAGTAGAGTCATCTGCATATTGCATGATGGAAGCAAGGTTAGTAGCTTTGTATAGGTTATTGGTCAGAACTGTGAAGAGCAGAGGTCCAATAATTGAGCCTTGTGGAACACCTACTGTAATGGGAAGTGGGGAGGAGAGGTAATCTTGCATTTGACTGATTGATAGCGGTCAGATAGATCATTTTGGAACCAGATGAGAGTGTTTTTAGATATGTCAAGTGATGCAAGCTCATGTAGGAGATGTTCGTGCGACACTGTGTCAAATGCCTTTTTCATGTCAAGAAATATTGAGGCAACCATTTGGCCATTGTTTTTTAGCTGGTTGACAGCACTGGTAAATTTGTGGAGTGCTGTGGTGGTACTATGGCCTGGTAGAAATTCATGTTGTGCATGGGAAAGGAGAGTATTAGATAGTAGATGTTGGATCAGTTGAAAGTGGTTGCAGTTTTCTAAGATTTTAGAAAGAGGGGATAGTATAGCTATTGGCCTGTAGCTAGACAGTTCAAGTAAGGAGCATCCTTTGTGGAGTGGGATTACATAGGAGGCTTTCTAGATTTTAGGTAAATACTGTTCGGTGATAGATCTATTGATCAGGATTGAAACTGGGTAGCAGATGACATTGGCTGCTAATCTGACGTAGTCATTTGGCAGATTGTCGGTGGCAAGGGTTGTGGGGTTTCAATTGGCTTAGCAATTTTTTATTGTACTTGTTTTGATGGGTTTAAGAGAGAGAGTGAGGTACATGAGTCAGTTATATTAGGGAGGGTGATTTCTTGCAGGCTATTTTTGTTTTTTTATGAGTGAGAGAATGGAGTTTATGAAAAATGAGTTAAATCGGGATGCTATGCTTTCTTCTGTGTTTTTGATATTTGGGGTGGGGGTTTGGCCTGAATGGTTAAGCTGATTGATGGGAGCTCATAATTTTTGTGGGTTGTTTTGATGCTTGGACTGAATGTTTATATAGTACAGTTTTTATAAGCTGTGATTTGCTTTTTGCAGGCATTTCTTAGGTGGCGGTAGTTGTCTAGGAAAGGCTTTGATTTGTTGGTTATATGTTGATACCAGAGTTTATCTCTTTGTTTTAGTAACTGTTTGGTTTGTTTAGAAAGCCATGGGCAGTTGTTAGTTTTTGTTCTTATGTGTGTTATGGGGGCGAGTGTGTATAGAACATTAAGAAATATGTTATTGAAATAATTGCTGCATCTAGTGGGAGGTATTTTAATGGGGACCAGTTACAGCTTAGTAGTATTTGTTTAAAGGTATCTATGGAGAATTTGTTTTTTTGTATTACGTATTTGTTTATATGATTTTGGTTTTCTGGGTGAGCTATGGTGTCTTAGAAAGAAGGTTAGTAAGTGGTCACTTAGGCTATCAGGTAGACAGCCTGAAAGGTGGATTAGAGAGGGTTTGTTAGTCAGGGGTCCAGTCGAGAATGGATTATTTGTTACTAGTTTTGTCAATTCTAGTTGGTGAATGAATCAATTGGGTAAAACAATGCAGGTTGATATGATCTGAGGGGCTGAGGAGTAGGTTTGCCAATCTGTATTGAAATCACCAACTGGTATAGTTTCTTGGTTAAATGTGGCTGAGGCCCATGAGAAAAGGTTTTCAATTGTGGTGGGGTTGTTATTTGATGGTATGTATACAGCTAGTAAGATGATATGTTTGCTGTTATTGATTTTTAGAAGCAATGCTAAAAGTCCTGTGTTATCTGTTTATGGGAAGTTTACCTGCAGTTTTTCGAAATTGAAAGTGCCTTTATATAGAATTGCTATTTCTCCACCTTGTTTTGTTGTCCTCTCTTGTCTGAGAATATTCTAGACAGGGGGAATGATTTCATTATTGTTTATTTGGGGTTTAAGCCAAGTTTCAGTTAGTATGGCATTGTCAGGAGTGTATAGTGATAGGGTGGTATGGAGTTCACGTATTTTGTTTAAGAGACTTCTGAGGTTTATACTTATGAGGAGGATATAAGAGCTCTTTTTGGATATGTTGGATAATAGAGGTGAGGTTTGAGTTATGGTTGGTTTGGAGGAATTGTTTGTGATGGCTGTGTTTTGTTGGGTGAGAGTAGGGCCAGGATTGGGGTGTATGTCTTCACATAAATTAAGATTATTTTTTTTAATTGTAGTTGGTGGGGAATCTTTGAGGGATATTAGTGGTTATTTTAGTGGTATTAATAAGGGGTTAGTGTGGTGGTGTTATCTATATGGGAATAGTTCAATACTTGTGGAGCTGTAGATGTGGGGTGCTATGTCAAAGTTAGAGAGGTCAGATGGAGGTGGGGTTGTTAAAGGGTAGGTGGGGAATTTTAAGTAGATTATGGGAGGGTTGTTAGGTGTTGTTAGGGAGAGAGCAGTTAGTAGTAATGAGATGACTAGTATGTGTAAGAGAAAAATGTTTGAGTATTGGATTTTAGGAGGGGGTTGGAGGAGGGAGTGGTGGTATGAGGAGTGAAGTGATGTGAAAAGGATATAGTTGAGACTTGGAGAAGCTAGGGAAGGAATAGATAGGGATTGGGATGAAAAATCTACAATTATGAGATGGGAATTGCTGTTTAGTGACTTGTGATGTGGGGGACAGTGATTGGTTGAGGATATGTGGGGCGTACTGTGGATAGGATAAATGTAAGTGATGTAGGGGTTGGTGGGAATGGGGGTAGGTAAGCAGAGTGAGCCTGAGCACAATGAAAGCAATTGGAGTGGGCAAGTGCAAGTTCTTAGTGTGCATGTAGTGCACAGAAAACTATCACCCACCTTAAACTGGTCTGGAGGAATGCAAAACCATTGTGGAGGTATAGAATAATAATGAAACATTCTGCACAGAATTAAGTTATTGAGTAAGGGGCACACTACATTTCCTTATCAGGTATATAGTAATGCTTGCATTTCTTTTTCAGTTTAACTACTTTATTTTACTCTCTAAGTTGTGGAGCTAGCACAACAAAAACAATATGGGGATTGAAAGGTGTTTGTAAAAAAATAACCTTATGTATGGGCAGTCCACCTGCCGAGACAAGCAGCTACACCAATGGGATTTTAAAAATGGCTCCTGTAGCTTAAGAAAACTAGATTAGGCTGTAATTGATCTTGAGCGGGAGGACCGAATAGACCAGAAAAGTGGTGGATAGCCAGTAGTACGATGAAAACAATCAGATAAGGCAGTAGATACTTTGGACTTACTTATTTTGCATTTCTTTCCTATTAAAAATAAACCACTTTTACCAAGGAGTATGTGGGATTTAGGAAGACCAGAATTTATTAGAGGAAAGGTGTAGTAGTAGTAGAAAAACAGCAGGGCTTTCAAATAGTTAAACAGCATGCAAAGGGAGACTGCTGTTAGGAAGCACAGGATGGGGGGGGGGGGCAGCTAACATCCTGAAACAAACAGGAAAAGCATTTGGTACCTTGAACTTACTTGTTTTGCATACCTTTCTTATGAAATAAAATAAAATAAACCACTTTTACCAGGAGTATGTAGGATTTAGAAAGATCAGAATTTATAGAAGAAAGGGTTTAGTAATAGTAGAAAAACAGCAGGGCTTTCAAATAGTTAAACACCATGCAAAGGCAGACTGCTGATTAGGAAGCACAGGATGAGGGGCAGTAAATGCCTGCAGCGGCAGACTTGTAAAGGAACAGGTAGAGACCAAAACAAAAAAGGTCCTTCACGCTAAGTGAAGACCAAAAAAAAAGGTCTTTCATGAGGAACAGCAGGCAGTTCCACATTACAGAAGTAGCTCCGCTTTGCCATTTTTGATTGGCTCATATGCCGGTATATGAGCCAATCAAAAATCACCATTTCACATTGAACAGAAGTAGCTCTGCTTTGCCAGTATATGAGCGAAACAAGAATCACAAACTGGAGGCTGTTTTACCTGGATTTTAACCAGCAGTGTGGGACTCGGGATTGGGCTTCTGATCCCGGGACAGTCCTGCTCAAATGGGGATGTCTGGCAACCCTGGAGGTGGAATGCTTTAGTTAAAATAATAGAATTAAACAAGGGCTAGCAATTAATTTTGTCCAGAGGATAAAGCACAGTTTCTGTATCTTTTGAAAATAAGACAGATCCTGAGGTTGCCCAGTTCAGTTAAACAGCACCACAGGCCAGTAGTTTGAACTTGGAGGAGGGGGGATCCAGGAAAAAATAATTTAAAAGATGGAACTTTGGGCACTCCACCTGCTGAGACAAGCAGCTACAACAAGGGGATTTTAAAGATTGTAAAAATGGGAAGTATTTCACTGTAGTCAGTATTCCTTACTTCTGTATAACTAATCATTAAAACTGAAGTTATTCAAGAAAGCAGACAAAACTGTAAATTATTTTCTATATGATGCTTTTCAACATCACGGAACAGAAGTCATTGAGCACTCCAGCATGATAATAACATGAGCATTATTTTCTAACAGAAAAAAATATTTTTAGATGTGACAGAATATAAAAAAGCAGTTTAAGTATATAAGTAATTTTCCTTACATTCTCAGTGTGTAAACTCAGGAAGTATTTCACTGTTGTCAACATCCCTTCATTTTGTATAATTGAGTAATCATTAAAGCAAAAGTTATTCATGAAAGCAGACAACAATGTGACTTATTCATAGGTTCATAGGTTCATACTAGGCTATCTGCCCTGGGGCATTTATAAGCCTAGCCCAATTGTGTTTGGCTTACGCCACCCCTTGATTTGAGTATACTATGCCCTTTTTAAAGTTTAGATTACTGTGCCTCTGTCTAATAGTGACACGGAAGTAATCCCCGGGACAAACCTACGATCCCCCATCCACTCATCAAGATTCTTCTTGAAGAGAGTCAGTGAGGTGCTCTGCCTAACATGAATTGGAATTCTATTCCAGAGCGAAGGAAGCCTCTGGGTTATGAATCTGTCCCTCCAGCATGCTCTATTTATTTCTGTGCTGAGGTTCAAGTCCCTCAAATGTGTGGCTCTAAGGGATTTAGATTTACTGAGGTGGAGCATGTCCATTAATTCTGGGTTGGACATAGCTTTATATGTCAGGCATAGATCACCTCGAAGTAGGCGGTATGCAACTGAGTAGAGCTGGAGTTTTTTTAACCGAGCAGCATATAGCATCTGTTTGAGTCCCTTGATCCTCCTGGTGAGGTACTTTTGGGGTCTTTCTAATTGCTGCAGGTGTCGGGTAAGGTACATCCCAAAGGGGGCATTGTATTCTATGATGGGCCTGATGAGGGATGAATAAAGGGGCATGACTACCTCTCTTGATCTAGATGTGAATCGTTTCATGATGAGGTGGGTTATGTAGAAGGTCTTTCTAACCACTTTAGCAATGTGGTTGTCAAAGGAGAGATTGTTATCAACTTGGGTCCCCAGATCCCTAATTACTTTCTCTGTACTTAATGGGTTACCACCTATGTGCTAATTTGTGGGCACATTGTTATTGCCAAAGGGTATGACTATACACTTTTTGGCATTTAGCTTCAGACCATGGCTCTGGCACCAGTTATCCATCTCTGCGAGACCTTTTTGAAGGATGTTTGTGTCAGCTGGAGAGTCGATTATGGCGCCCAGTTTGCAGTCATCTGCGAACTTGGTGAGCCATAGTCCTCCCATGCTGGCCTGTATCTCAGAAAAGTAAATACCGAACAAGAGAGGTCCCAGGACAGAACCTTGTGGGATGTCACTTGTGACTGGTTTCAAGTCTGACATGGCTCCAGCAACTCTGACTCTGTGGGTTCTGTCTTTGAGCCAGTTAGCGACCCATCTTGTGACATAGGGGTTTATATTTAGGCTGGATAGCTTATATATGATGCCCGAGTGGGGTATTGTGTCAAATGCCTTTGCAAGGTCCAGATAGGCTGTGTGGACTACCTTCCCTTCATCTATGGCCTTGGTGACTGTTTCGAAGAAGTCGACCAGGTTCAAAAGGCAGGATCTGCCCTTGACAAAGCCAAATTGGGTAGGATCTAGTGTCTGTAGGTCCCCAATGTCTTTGTTTATGAGTTCCATGATGATCCTCTCCATAGCCTTGCAGACTAGGCTAGTCAGGCTTATGGGGGGATAGTTTCCAGGGTCCGTAGAGGCGCCATCTTTGTGGAGTGGGACCACTGTTGCTGTACGCCATTCTTTGGGTGCATATCCTGTAGTGAGGCTGAGATTGTACAGCAGTTTTACTTGAGGGATTAGTTCTTCTTGGAGTTCATGTAGGATGCAACCCGGGACGCCGTCTGGTCCCATGGAAGCAGTGTTTTTTTGCTTTGGAGTGGGCGGCCTTCACCTGAGCATCAGAGATGTTTGGGACACTGCACTCTGCCGGGATAGATACTTGCTCTTTTGGGGGGGAGAGGGTGGAGACGTTTGCATTGAACCTGTCTGCCAGGATATTGGCGATGTCTGTGGGTTCAGTGTATTTTTTGTCGTTCAGAATCAACTCAGAACAAGTCTGGGAGTTGCATCCCAGGTTCCTAACATAACTGAAAAAAGCCTTATGATTGTCTTTAGTGTCCTGTGCAATTTTTCTCTAGAAGCTGGCCTTGGAGGATTTTATGAGGGATCGTAATTTTTTGCTAGTACTGATCAGAGATGCCTTCCCTTTTAGGGATTTTGCTCTATCATCTAGCAGCTTCCTCCTTCTGTTGTACAGTTTATTTATGGCTGGGGTCCACCAGACTGGACTCCTGCCTTTGGGTGATTGGGTCTTGATTTTGTTTGGGATAGCATGATCCATGCATTCCTGGAGATGTCCATAGAATGCGTTTATATAGGATTCTGCAGTTTGGGCCGTAGTTTCCACTGGCCCTGGGGCCTTGAAGGATTCTACTTCAGTTTTGAGAAGTGTGAAGTTCACTTTTGAGAAGTTTTTCACTGTGGTTTTCTGGGCTGGGGGTGGGGTCGGGATGTGGATATCCAGTGAAATTAATTTATGGTCTGATCTTACCAATGAGGGATATACTTCTGGTATGGAGCATAGAGTCCCCATGTTGGTAATGATCAGGTCTAGTATGTTTTCCCATCTTGTGGGAGTGGTGACTAGTTATTTTCTATTAGATGCCTTTCATCTTCACTGAACAGAAATCTGTGAGCACTCAGACATGGCAATAACATAAGCATTATTTTCTAACAGATAAAACAATATTTTACGATGAGAGAGAATTTCAGATGAACAGTTACAGCAGACCCTGTATCACCTAGCGTAGCCCACAGATATCACTGCATGATCAATTATACTCTGTGTGCTTTTTATAATAAATGAAATACTAACTTGAATGTCATGGTCCATAGCTGTGGACTAGAAAACTCTTGTGTACTCATACAGCCGCATCCAGTGCACGATCCTGCCACTTGGGGTCCCTTACTACTGCTGCCATGTGGTCAACATTAGTCATAGTGGGACTGGAATTGGAAGCGACGGTGACAGCATGAATCACTTCACCACCAGAATGGTGCATGATCATTTTATGCAGAATGCAACATGCAGTAATTATCCTCCTCACAGTAGCTGGGTCATATTGAAGGGCACACCCAGACTCATCCAGGCACCTAAAAAGGCTTTTCAGGTGGACCAAAACTCTTCTAATATCAATATGGGTCTAGGACAAGAAGTGTTATATATCTCCTCTGCAGCTCCACTTGAATTTCCTACTGGTGTCATGAGCCATGGCTCCAGTAGATATCAAGTATAACCTAAAAAAAAGAGAGAAAAAGTGGCAGGAAGGAGACAAACAATTAAAGTAATTAATATTCGTCAATACAGTTTAATGTGAATACTTAAATACAATATAACAAAGAATATTTTTCTACTTACCAACAAAATGACCACTGGTCATCCCACCATACAGAAAGAGGTGGCACAGTGAGCTAGTGTGCCAGATATGGGAATCATGTGCACTGCTAGGAAACTGGACTGACATGTTGGTGATGCACTCCCATGCATCACACACTACCTGGCAAAAGATGGAGTGGTAACCCTTCCTATTTTGGTACTCCTCCTGTCTGAGGAGAGGTCCTAAATGCAACATGAGTGCAACCTATTGCACAGAGTACCTCAGGGAATTGTGCCAACCCATAAAAGGCATCCATAGTCTTAGCTTGGTCCTGAGATGACACCAGGAAATAGATGTACTGATCCACATGTACCAAGAGTACATCCAAGAACTGCTGCAGTATCCTTGAGATAGAAGTCTGTCAGATCCCCAATATGTCCTCAGTCTGTCTCTGGAAGGTTCCTGCAGCAAGTATAGTGAGGGCTACGCATACCTTTGTGTCCATAGGGATAGGAAATCATTGCATTCCTCCAATGATCCTATGAAGGTCAAACTCTAAACCTATAAAGGACTTCTTGATTATAAAAGTTATGAGTAATCATTTGCTTACATTTTTGCATTCTTGACTGGTGAGATCTGCTGGACACAAGAAGTTTTTGGCCCAGTCAAGACAAGCTACTCAGCTAGGCTGTTCTTTATATAGTGCATCTGTGACCAGCATTAAAACATGGGAAAATTTGACTATGAACAGGAAATGATGTAAACCATACTTCATTAGCATATGAAGATTTACATCACTCCTTATTTCCATCTCATCATTTACACATCTGCATAAGCACATTCAAGGTTGTCGCCCATTTGTATAAATGACTATGAATACCAGCCTACATCTTTTTGGTCATTGCCAAAAGCACAAGACCAGAGGTGAAGACAGGGACATAGACAGAATCATTGGTAAATTGTTTTCATTCTTGAATTAACCGCTACTTCACTACCACATTCTTGCAAAATGTCTGCACCTACCACCAGTGTACTCATTCGCTGGTCAATCTCCCAGTTTTCCTCCATGCTCCCTTGTGAATAAGATCCCCAGAATACTTAAAACTGCTCAATATTAGAAGAATATTCATTCTCTGATTTGGAAATGCTGACTTTAATCCTAACCACTTTACACTCAAGAATGCACCATCCAGTGTACAGTAAAGATGATACTTTTTATGCGAAGAGGATACCCTAGTCCTCACATGCCTAAAATGGATATTATGCAGACTTTGGCTGCAGCTTGATATCTTGTCCTTGTAAACTGCATACCAGAA